>NW_027271758.1:380000-532500 GCF_040938485.1 Diadema antillarum | reverse complement strand
GTTAACGACAAGGATAATGGTACATCTTTCATAGAAATCCTGTTTGTTTAGAATGCCTATTCCCCCCCCCCCTTCAAAGCGAAATGCTTTTGTCGGAGTAAATCCATTCAGTACGAGTTATCTTTCTCAGGCGCCTTTAGTTGGCACCACTTGTTATTAGTCAGCCTTGTATCTGTTACGCGATCGCTAACGGCTAAGACGACGCTAATTAAGCCAATTAATGTGTTCTGCACATGCGCGAAACAGCTGTTTCCATTGTCCAACCCGGGAGCTCACGTCATCTTAGCGTTCGCGTCTCAGATCTAAAGCTCGCTCTACATCATCGTGTTATGAACCCAATCACGCGACTCACTTGCTCCACTATTGGATATTTTAACCGTACAATGAGTATAGCAAGCTTGATCTTCCATGTCTCTTTCCGTGCTGGTTTCGGGAGCAACAGGGGCTGTTCTAACTTTCAGCTCAGTCTAATTTGGAAACATGACACTAGACACGGATCCCGCTTACATCTGTAATTCAAGGGCTCGACGTATCTGCTCGTGCAATCGTTCGCCATAACTCTCGATAAAGTAGCATTAGCCAAGAAACTATGAGCAGATCCTGCTCGTCACTTAAAAAAATAACAACACACACACACACACACACACAAAAAAAAATCAGCGAGCAGTTTGAGTGGCATAGGTCTAATATGTGTTTAATGGGAAGTAATTGGCGGTATGGTCCTCTATTGTTCGGGCGAATTTAAAAGTTATGAGATATACGCTGAAAATGCCTGTCGTGAAGAAATGAATTGACGGCAACTCGTTCGCCGAAGCCCGCGGCCACTATTAGCCCACAAATTCCGAGACCCCATGCCGAGCGAATGGGATGCGCCGTCGAGCTGGGCGTGCCCTCGAGCTCTCGGGGAAGTAAAGACAGACGAGCGGGATCGTTAGACATGTCGGAGATTAATTTGGTTTTAATTTGATTTATCTTCTCGGGTATTTTATCAGACTGAATCCGGTCAATGGATGGCGGGTTGGAGAGGAATTGCCATTACTGCGTTAAGACAGATTTGGGATGCAGTGATGTAGTTCTATACTTTGACTGTTCAGCAGTCCAGTAAATCTTGTAACAACTCCATTCGCTTGTAAAATTCTCTCCCTTTCTTCAACACACCTTTTCTGTGTCTTTTTACTCAGTCTTACACGCGTGCACACACGCATACACTACACACACACACACACACACACACACACACACACACACACACAGCCACAAAGAGCTATGTTGATGTTTAAAGCACTTAAACAAAACATCAATTCTTTTTATCCATGACGTCATGGTCGGTGGCTGGAAAAAAAAAGAGAGACTTCGTGATCTTATTTTCTTTTTAAACGTAATTCAATCAAATTCGCGTGTTTTACAAACAGATGTTACAAAAGCCAATAAAGTGCAACAGTGGTGGTTATAAGGTCAGAGTTCGCTCTGGGATGTAGCAAGAAACGATTCCAGAACGGAACCTCCGGAGAATTGTATTGATTTTTTTTTTTCAGGAGGCTAAAATATTGGCTCTGCGTGCTACTGCCAATTCAGACGCCGGGTATACAAAGACAACATTCTCCAGAAACAATGACAGATATTGTTTCACTAATTGAATTTGGCATTTCTTAATCTTCGACAAACAAACATGGATAACATCCAGTGCCATGCCCTGTGAGGCACATTAAAAAGGCATAGATCGACATGCAAGTACCTGATCAAATTGCATGATCTATTTCTCCATTATTTCCTATAGTAACTATACTATGAAAAGCAAACAAGCAAACAAACAGGACCGGCGTACACAAACGGACCGACGATAAAGCGATGTTTTTACAGAACTTTAAACTCGTTTTTATGCTGAAGGTGGACGAGTGAGTACTAGTAATTAATATAACGACGAATAAAGATTGTTTACCGGAATTCAGCACTCTCTGAGGAATAACCATCCCAGTCAATAATTAGTTACGTCATTTTGTCACACCTTCAACAAAGACAAAAAAAAAATCATGTCGTTTATATCCTTGTTCATTTGCTTTAAGAGATAGATATATAAACACGTAGATAATCAATAATCTATATATTGTATGTATCATGATATATACGTGTGTGTGCGTGTCTGTTTGTGTGTACTGTAAGTGTGTGCGTGTGTGTTGGTTTGTGTTTTGCAGTCAACTACTTAATTAATTTGTCATCCGTCTCCTATTTAGTATCTTGTTGTTATCGAGTGGCGCACTCGCTATGAAATTGACCCAATTCCGTGACATGAACTACAATTTCCCCACAGCTGAAATTAAAGCAATCTCGTGTAGAAGTTTTCTTCATCTTCTTCTTCTTCTTGTTATCTTGTGAATCACAAAGTATTGTGTTTCCGTGCAGGTAAGATAAGAGGGAAATGTTAGGATATTGTGAAAACGTTACCCCACTTTTCCCGGCCTCCATCTAATTGCCAATCAAGGAGAGAAAAGGGGAGCGGCAGAAACCGGGGTAGAAACCGGAGGAATCTGAAAGAGAGGCACGCAGATCAACCTCTTCGGTATTGCTGATAAAGCTCTGCCGTCTGAAGTCAGAATATGCTTCATAATCAGGAACAGCCTTTTTTTTCTGGAGAGTTTTACGCGTATGTGTGTGTGTGTGTGTGTGTGTGTGTGTGTATGCATGCATGTACGAAGTTTAACCATTTCTTAAGGAGTCAACAGCAGAAAAAAAGAAGAAAATGGGTTATCAAATGCGGCCCATGTAAAATGACCTATACACCATGCATCCTCTTGATTGAGGGGTAAGAGTGGAGAGTGAGCGTTCTTCAAATGGTCTATTCTTAGCAATCGGCTGCACTTTTTGTCATCTCGCTGTGTAATAACATTTGGCGTCCCATTTATGTCCAAGCACATAGTACGCTTGGAAGGACAAGGAGGGAAAATAGTGGAAAGAGGGCCTAAAAATGTCAGTCCCATATGACACTGTCAGATCAAGAGATCGAGAATAGTGAGTGGGGGTGGAGCGAAGGGCGGAGAATTCGAGGCAACGTTGACTTCATCTACCCCCGACAATTCGTGGCAAAATTTGTTTTGATTTTGCTTCATTTGTTATGACTGCCAAGGCCTAATAAAACAAAAACTGCGTCTGTGCTCGGCGCCGATGATTCAATGGGCATTATGAATGATAAATCCAAGGTTGATCTGATTTCATAAGCGCTTTCATTTCTGCCTTGACGCGAATAATTGGTATCGATAAAACGTGAGAAAAAGTTTGCCGAGTTCATCCAGTCACCTTACAATGAACGTTTCACCTCTATCACGTCCATCATCATCTCACTAAAGAGGTCTACTTGTAACGAATCAAAACAGTTCGTAAGATGGCGGTCTTTGGAGAATTAGACACAAAAAAGTCGAATACAGTTATACGGGGGCCCCTTTTTGTTCACTTCATGGAGAAAAAGTAAACGTGATTGTTGCGTTACCCGCTGCCGAAAGAAAAAGATGAAAAATCGATGAAATGATTTTGATCTCAAAGCGGTGTGCTCGCCAGTCATCGTCTTGACAAACGCTACCTATGACTGATGTATCCAACGTGTCCTGTGTTCAAATGAAATGATTACGCAAAGTGATTGAGAAAATGATTAATCATCACATTGATTCAAGACACAAAAAAGTCACGTAGACGAGAGAAGATGGAACAGGAAGTCAAATCGCTGCGTGATTGGACTGCATAATTATTAGTTGCCATGACAACTCGACAACATTTCCTTGATACAATTCAGTTACAGTTTGCCTACGCATTCCCTTAAAATATGTTCCCTTTTATTGTAAAAAAAAATGAGCTTCATTGATTGTCTTTGTATGCAAATGTCATAGTGTACTTAATACTTTTGTTGGAAATGAAATGTAATGAAATGAATTGAAATGAAATGAAATGAAATGAAATGAAATGAAATGAAATGAAATGAAATGAAATGAAATGAAATGAAATGAAATGAAATGAATGAAATGAAACGAAATGAAATGAAATGAAATGAATGAAATAATCGAACTACGCTCAACAGTGTACGTTTATTCTTCCACATCCATCTTTCTTGGAGTTGGTGAAGTGTCTCTATGTTACCCCTCAACAATAACGGACATCTCTTTCCACAGAAACATCGATGCCCGTCTGCCAGTGTCTTTAGTTTTTCATTAAATGCAGACTATCATTGCAAATGCCTATGATTAGGCACGATCAAGTTGCCCTCGGAACCCATAAACTCAGGTATCAAATACTGCCTGAAAATTGGTTTACGTTTATTACGTTCCCCTGAGCTTTGATGAAATTCAAATTCACGAACGGCCCTGGCGAAAATCATTGAACATAACCGTCAAGTGATTGATGGCACATGTTGATATTGTAATCCTTCTAGAGCGCGGGACAGTTATGAATACCCTGCCACTTTTTGTCGCGACCAAGAGTTATGTGGTCCTATTCAATGTTTCAGTGCAATTACTTGCACAAAGACCGAAGTGGGTCGCCATTGTTTACGTCGTTTTCAATTATATCTACATGAGCCATGAGGACAACGCCCGGTGAGAACGAGAGGCTTCTTCTATACATTAATTCAGATCCTGTAGCAGCGAGAAGGTCGCATAGGCAAATTCTTTTATTTCCTTTCGACATCACTGAAAGCAAATAAACAAACATCCCAAAATAAAACAAGCATTTTACAGGCACGCATAAACGTTATTAGTGTAGGCCTATACGGAATCGTTGCTGCGTGGATAGAACGAGCTGGGAACCACGGTCAAATTGGGGGGGGGGGAGCTGTTTAGGGTTTTAACACTGCACACACAGGGTCCCAACACTTTGAAGGCATGGACACACAGTGAGGTGTAGATGCCCATGACAGTATCACACTGTGTAATAAAGTGTGGAAATAGTAACGTGATGGTATTGGTGTGATATGACGAAGTGTAATGAGGTACCCCTCAGCTGTACAGTGAACGACTTGAGTATACTGCGTTTGTCCGTAAAAAACAGAGTGTATTGCACTGCGCCATGAAGCGTAACCAACTTTGGTGTCCGTACTATTGTAGCAGAATGATGTTTTACGGCATTGACCAAAATGTCTGTGTTAGAAAGCTAGATGTATACTCACAAAGTTTGAACGGCTTAATTGCGCCTTGCTCTGTACCCCCGACGCGTGACCTTGCAAATGTTTATTAATTAACCAGTTCCGGTTCATTTCCCCCAGCGCTAACGCACCATGCGAAGACAATAACAGCAGTGCATCAAATGTTATCAACATTTTCACAGCACGACGAGGCTGGATATGGGGTATTGTAAAATAATTTTTCTACAGTGCGTGTCAAAAAAAGAAAGGTAATCCAACTTTAGAGGGTTACTTTTTCATAATTGTCAACAATGGAGAGGGCAATATTTGTTGTGAGGTAAGGAAGACTTGTGTTTTTCTTTCCATTGATAACTGATTGTGTCAACAAATGTCATGTACGACTGAGCACATTAACTTTAAAGACAACAATTTGCTCCAATTATTTCAGTAAAATTGAATATTACGTGGAATTGTGATTAGAGTAGAATATACAGATATAATACATGATGAGATGTCGTACAGAAGAGGAGTTTCAACCTCTTGGAAAGCCACCTTCTTTAATTGTTTTAGATATTTAAAGTAATTAATGATGAAGCTTTGCCAAGATTGAAAATAGTATTAAATAAAACAAACAAACATGTGAGACCGAGTAAAATGACTTGTTCACAAAAGTTATAAAATCTACATCGAAAAGTTGACAGTTCACATCCTTACACAACTCTCTATACCTTCTTCTCATGCTTTCTTTCCCCAACTTTCTTTTGTGATCATGGTGATTCGAGTGACAGATCACCCCTAGCACTCTCTTGTAAATTTATAACAAGCTTTGTTTCATGACCAAAACTAAACTAGATCTGTATGATTTGAGGAGCACTGATTTGGTAAGACTGTAGTGGAATGAGTGCTTGTCGCTTGGTTAGTTTCTAAGAATGCTATAACAGCTTCTCATCGTTAGACACTTAATAAACATTCAACTTTTATAAAAGAAGGAAAACGCCGTGTCGTGTAAGTTGACTGCTTACTCTGTGCGTAAGTCTGCCAATTTCGGTGTGACGAGTTTTGTTGCCTACTGCATGTTGCACTTGGCTTTTATTTTCCTTTTCAAAGAATCCGCTGTTGCCAAGGCAACAGAAAGGCCATTAGACCTGAAATGGCTGCAGATGGTGTTGATCACTATCTTTTGGAGTTATTTAACTCGCAAACACGTCCTGTATCATGGGATATTCCAATTCAGAATAAGTAGCCGCACGCACATATAGTATAGGCCACGATTTCCAACTGTGCATATCTTTTTTTTTTCAGTTGCCTCTGAGGCGAGTTGCCAAGAGAGAATTGATGTCTAGACCTCAATTTCCGTTGATCATCGATGCCGTTCCTTTCTTTCCCGATCATCATCACTATTTGCCAAACAACACGCACGCATATCAATGGGAGCTCCTCACCATCAGTTTCTCCCATGTCCATCACCCCAATCCCTCACGACACGAGACCATAACGGCTGGAAGTCACGTGACTGAGTCATGGAAATAACGTTTAAATTATTACCAGTCAAGATATCTCCCTAGTATGTTTGCTTATGTTCGCAAAGTGATGGTTAAAGCAGCATAGATGAAAGAAGTGCCGTTCCTGATTCAAGATTCTTTTGTAACTTGCAGCGTTTTTCTGTGATCACTTTGAGAAATTTCGAGAACGTCCGGTCGAAAGAGTGGTAAAAAAAATATACAAATCAGAAGGGGCCATGTTGGACTTCTGTAAGACGGGAGTAGCGGATATTCGAATCAATGCCCGACTAATCCACGGCGCAATGTAGCGAGACGTTCTCAGAAACTGGTATTGCTGTCATTGAGACGTACGTCAACTTAAAGAACATGCGGGGAGACAAGCAACAACTGAAGCAAGTGCACGGGGACACGCACTGACTGAAACATAAAATGCATTTGTAGCCGCACAGAGCCGACGTCACAATGCCCCGGGCGACGTCAGAGCAGCAGCGTGTAAATGCAGACAGCATGCTGAATTTAAAGTTTGCCCGACCAGGGAGGTTTGACCCGTACGTGGTGATTAGTTTTTGTCTTTCCCAGCCACGGCACAGAATTTATAACAAGGGAAAGCTGAAGGGCCTCCCACCTCATGAAAAACATGTAAATGACATGAATTTTACCAGTTCTTCCTTTAGTGTTCTGAGTTTTGTAGATCATAACGACTGACTACCCCGACCATTTGTAACTTTAGATCGAAGACCAAACAAACAAAATATCTGAAATTCAAACATACGGAAGAGTTCATTTTCATGCCTTTGCAGTAGGCCTACTTGTTGCTGGATGGCATCTTGAATTGACTCATGTCCTTGTACGCCGTTACACTGATAATACTATAGTATAGGAAGCGGGTTTGCAAAGTTTTGCGAATGCAATACGACCGAAATACATGTAATAACAATAAACACTTACCAATTGTACCGCATTGTAGAAACGGTGTTTTCTTGGTTAAGCTCCGAAGTCATCACGGATTATAACTACGCGCTGTATGAAAACACTTTAAGAATGTTGCAGTTTTTGCGGAGTGAATAGTTCTACCCGAAAAAGAAGAAAAAACAGACTGCGTAGGAGGGTAAGGGGGGGGGGGGGGGAAAGGATGAGCGTGATATTGGGAGATAGGTTAATGGCGGATAATATGCAATTTTAAAACAGGTTAATGTGCCGCGTTGTCTATCTGGTCTGTTGGGTTGGGTCACTAGAGGGACTTAGCGTGGGTCCGATGGAATCGGTTTGCTTGCGATGAGTGGTCGCCCGGGTACAGGTGGCTGAATGAACTTTATGTAAGCCTCTACTAGAGTACAAAATCTTCATCGTATCTTTGCGAGAGGGATAAAACTGGGAGAGGGGTAGTGAAGATGTAAAGAAGGAAGGATAAGGGGAAACGGGTAAGAGGGGACTTCCTCTTGAGACACGGCTACACGAAGAAAAAAAAAGCTCTATACTAGGAAGATCACATTTTGTTTAAGCGGCATGGAACGAGAAAAAGGGAGAAAAGGGGAGGAAGTAAGAGGAAGGCAAGCAATGGTTGAGGCTAGGTGCAGCTGTCAGATTGCAGAGGGAACGTTGACCCCTGCAGCAAGCCCATTCGACTCATCAAAGGACCATGGTGTAGAGACGGAGAGGCCAGTCTGGCATAGGGGAGGGGGGGGGGGGGGGGGGGGGAGGAACGCGGGATTTTGCGGGAAGAATTCGTTGGGGAGAATCCTGCCGGGTTGGGTTGTTGGAACTGCGGAAGTCGTGAAGCGAGATCAGGGCGAGTACAGAGATGAACTACGTCGTACATTCAACGCTGGTTTAACCCATCGAGTTGATATTGCTCTAACACGCATTTCCAACAGACACCTGCTTGAGTACACTTGGGATGTATAGTCTTCAATGGGTTAAGATGATGAGCAAGGGTCAGTGGTAGGTTATGCAACGTGAGAGAAATTTTATCTCAGGAAGAAGACAGAAAATGAGAAAGAAAGCGAAGGAGGGACAAAGAGATCCCGGAGAAATAATCGAGTATCTCTGTACCTCGTCAAAGGACTAAATGTGTACCAATACATCAGGTTTCTTCTATGTCCGTATTTCACGTATGATAGGTGGCTAAATACTACCAAAGAAAGCTAATACCTATGCACATATGGAGCGATCGAAATGCTAGCTCACACGCAAATATCGACTATAAAGAGACGGCAGTTGGGCGTCAAAGTTATCACAAAATCAAACACACACATACACACACACCCACACACACACACACCATCACACACACACCATCACACGATCGAAAAGAAGTCAAATCCGACAGCTTAGGGTAGCATCAACTGAATAGTGTCTTTTCATGTCTACCGCAATCGTCATCGTCAAGACCGTGCGCTGTACGGAATCGGAGTCGACCAACAAAGACGAGCAAGCGAACTGAATATTTTTTTTTTTGCCTCCCGGCAGTTGCCTGATGACGTAGAGAGGCGAGAAAACTGCGCAGAGTTCCATCAAATTCTAGCACACTAGGGACTGAGTACAACCTCGGTCATCTGCAAGGTAAATGTTCACCCCCTCCTCTAATGTAAAACACCCCTCTCTATCTCAGCGTAGAGAGATGAGTGATAAGCAAGAACCGAATTTCATGATCCACAGAGATTGACAACAAAAAAAATGTCATGCGCTGGCCGTTTTGTCTCTATCTCTAGCAATATCTATGTAGGTATGCAATTGATAAAACTGAGGTGAGGAACTTCTATAGCTTCTCCAATTCAGGTATTTGCGCGCAAACAACACCCCATTTGATTAAACATTTTATAGAAGTTGCCACGTTCTTGGATTTCCCTTCTTCGTCGTGGCATTGTCAATTCACTGTATAGATTTGTTCGCAAGGCATTTACCGTACTCAGTTCAACAAAGAGTATTATGAATTGTCATCCCTATGTGTGACATGTTTTCAAAACGTTTTTACATAACGTCAATCTAATCATGCTAATTGTGATGAATATGATAAAAGCCGAGGTTGATTTAAATCGGTAAGGTTATTTTTATGCTTGAAGGGAAAGTAAAGCAATAAAACATGGGACTTTCATGTCTTATAATCGTCCGCCCCTCAAATCTCGTAATGGGGGGTGGAATGATATACGAAGAAACGCGGCACCCCGTCCTTGCTGTTTCAAAGTTGCTAAAGTCGTCTCGCGGTAGGACTGACCACAATAATAGTACCACATGGTGCAACGGCTTTGGAGAGCCTGGTCATCATGTTATCAGACAGTATGAGCTCAATACCTGCTAGATGAGTAGTTGTCTTAAAGGATCTCTTATGATTATCATCAACCAGTCATCAAGTTTGAGAAGGTGCATCGTTGAATCCAAAACCCTCAACACTGAAGACTGGAACAATGCTAATGCTTGCCCAACCTCTTTGGTCATCCCTGTTCAAAAAGCGCCAATCTAAACACGCCTATACGGAAGTTTCCCTGACCCGTGTAAATATCATGCTTCTCTCAGAGTTCACGTCGCCACCGCGGGTTTCTGCAGCGCCTTCTCAGCAGGCAAAATGCTGAGGGTAGGGTCACTATATACGGTACGGTGGGAGGCCAACCGACTGACAGGCATTCAATGCCATTAACAGTCAATTATCCAGAGAGGTTGTGAGAGAGAAAGAGTGTGTGTGAGTGTGTGAGTGTGTGTGTGTGTGTGTGTATGTGTGCGTGTGTGTGTGTGTGTGTGTGTGTGTGTGTGTGTGTGTGTGTCGAACAGTCAGACAGACAGACAGACAGACAGGAAGACAGGTACAGAAATGACTGCATTAAACAAAATTGTGCCAGGGACCGTCAAACAGTATCCCTCGCAATCATTTAAACTAGATCACAAAGTGCTGCCTATAACATTTCATAGATTGGAAATGTCTATTCCAGTACGAAAGACTCCTCCCCCCCCCCCCCCCACCAAAAAAAAAAAATCGGCGTGATTGCTAAGAGAGGAATAATCTATTTTTGAGTAGTGTGGATATGTAGAGCGAATGGATGAGGCCTACATGTTTCACTACGATCTAATGAAGATATGAAAGTGCAAATCAATGGCACGAACGTGACACTCTTCAAACTCTTCTAACCATTAGACACCCACGGTGCACGCTCCTTACCAAAGAGTGCTGCTTTACAGTCATGATTTTAAACATGACCTCATAATATCTATCAACGACGTTTAAAACGACTTTTCTTTTTCACATATCGGTTTACATTTTTTTTTTTCCGACAGGAACTGTAAGCTGTTATTTAGCCGCTACGTAGCTCCGTCTTGACATCATATTTTCGTTCATGTTGGAAACGAACATATTATACTTTGGAAAACAAAATGGTCATTCTATTAGAGAAACTGTGAAATTCGTTCTGTCCAGTTGGTTTACTTCAGGATTTGTTTTTCCTTTTTGTATTTGATGGATAGTAAATAGTGGTTTTCAACTATGCTAGCGATTCTACTGTAGTTCGAAGCAAGGTGGTGTCTTTTGCGAAAAAATAGTTGAGTTTGCACTGTAGCTGCTTACGTGGCTGAGACAAAACATTGTGTTTCCACTTACGCGGAAATGCAATGTATTTCGTATTACTCTGTTCTGGCAACAGTACGTTGAATAACTGCTTTTTAGCTGATTATATTACTGACAAGACATAATCTAAATTATTCATTTTAATGAAAACTCTGATCTATTTCGCTGCAAAATGATCTTCGGATAGAAGCTATTAGCTTTGCTCAGTTTAATTGATTTAACGAGGCTGCATTAACATCATGCACTTTTTATTATTACAATGTACCTATTATTATCTATTATCATGACTACTAGTTAGAATACATAATTTTGTAAAATGCTTGCGAAAACATCTGTGTGTTGAAATTGCTATGCGTATCAGTATAAGCCTGAATCTTGTATCAGATTTTTGTAATGTTGTATTTCGCTCGCTAGCAAAATTTCAGAAAATAATCTATAATTATGATTTCTCTCCTTACCTTTTCTCTTTCTGACAGCCAAAGGTAACGCATTTTCACAAACTCTAACCCATACCCATGGATGGATACAGCAGAGTAGAATTAGAGACACCTTCAAAATACTGTGTGTTGCTTCCCTGGGCGAATTTTGCAAATTACGTCTTAGTATCATCCTACGTGATCTATTACTGGGAAAAGCTTGATCAGTGGATGGAGCCATCATTACAGTGAAGGGGTCGCGAGTTCCAGGCCCAAGTTTAATTCGCCAGTCTTATAATCATGTTTGTCGTATTGTTTCCAATGTAGGGCCCTTCGTGGGGGGGGGGGGGCAAACACACCGTCTCTCGGACAGATCATGAAATGACGGCTCACCGTGTGGGAGAGATACAATTCACACATGAACATTATAAGCGCGGTCACACTATACGCGAAACTATAGGCGTAGTTTCATTGTCCTGTATTTTTGGGCAATGTGGCCGCAAACTTCTCAAGAAGTTACCTGCGAAACTTCCCACGAAACTTCCCGCACTGCACTTTTTGAAAGTTTCTCCCTTCTCGCGAAACTAATCGTAGGTTTATGCAGTGTGTTCGCGGATATTATCGCGCTATGCTTCTCACTTTGGCGAGACACCAACCCAATGGAGTGGCCCGTTTCACACACACGCTCTTGAAAATAGGCGAGAATGAACCCCGTGTGATTCGCCGCAAAGTGACTAGAGGTACCCGAATAGGAGTCGACCCAGCACATCTTTCCGTGCGACAGAAGTAAAAAAGTGCTGTGAATAGACGACATTACTGCAGATAGAACAGACAATCAACACAGACCATAGACCCTTGCTTCACCGTTTGCATGATTTGCCTCTTACAGACAGAAAGAAAGGAAGGAAGGAAAGAAAAGAATCAGGTTGGCAGTCCAAAAAAAAACTGTCTCTTCAATGACCAGAGTTTTTTTTTTTCAGTGGGGAAAAAAAAGTCGCAAGGAGTCATTGTTGGCACAGATAGACTTGATGCGAATGGATGTTTGTTGTTCAACTTTAAGCCAGCTCAACCTTGTCCTCCATTCTTGATCCTTGGTACCCCCCCCCCCCCCACCCCCTCCCCTTCCTTCATCTCCGCAGCTTATTGACCCCATTGGATGCCTCATTATGTTACCAATCAACCAATCAGTGCAGACAAGTGGAGTGCGTTTACCCACCATGGCGGAGTGCAGAGCACTTAATACTCTGCTTTAGAAGTGGAGGAAAATTGGGTTATCATTGAGACTCAACCGGCGCGCACTTCTGAGGTGACTGTAGCATCGTTGTAGATCGGGAGATAGCTCCCAAAACGATAGAAGGGGGAATGGGCCGTCGTTAGTTTCTATCACTTCAATATCCGGCCATTACTTGCTACCCGCTTTTTTTTTCTTTTTTTTTTCTTTTTTTTTTTGGTGCGAGCGATGGCACCCCGTGAAATTTTACCGTGGCATTTTATATCCCAGGGAACATCAAAGGGAAAAGTAACCACCTCTCGGCGTGCATGTCGCAACAAATAATGTGAGTCTTTGAGATTACGTTTGCCGCTATCTTCCAGGCAACGATGAAGTCGAATCAGTCTATTGTCACGTGGTTGTTGTTGTTGTTGTTCTTCTTCTTCTTCTCTAGTAACGACAACATTTTCGAACATTTGTGTGTGTGTGTGTGTGTGTGTGTGTTTGTGTGTGTGTATGTTTTCATCAAACCCGTGGCTCCCCTTCTTTTATACGACATCTTAATGTACCACTTATGCGTACAGTTCGAAGAACTTACGATGGACTTAGCTCTCATTACCTGCTTATTTATGTCACCATTTGTAATACAATGGACACTTAACGAAACATTCACATTAGAGATTATAGGGATAATTGGGTATCAACGAGAAGCTTTGCTGATTTTATTACAGTACATTTGTGATGGCTCGTTTGAACGGTAGTGCTTGGAATCTAAGGTCAATGCCCAGTAAAGGATTGAACGTACATTTCGAAGAGTGGAACACATAATTACGAGTATTATGCCCTCGAGCTATTGTTGAAGGATTGGTAGAACCACCCAACTGTCAAAATTCCACATACAATGTATCTCAGGATACGCAGATGAGTTACATTGTTTTATAAATCGATGTTCATTATGAAGATGATGATAATGATAACAACAACAACAACAATAACAATAATAATGCTGAAAATGATTATAATGCTAATGATAGCAATAATAATAATGATAATAATGATAATAATAATGATAATAATAATAACAATAATAAAATATTAGACCTCAGACCTATTTCCAAATGTACAGCCTCATTCACTCTACCACGGTGCTCCTGCCAGACGCTTATCAAAACATTGTCGAACTTGCAGTGATAGTAGGCATCGATTAATGGACTCAGGACCACAACGACATCATTTCTAGTTAACGAATGAATTAGCGCCTATCGAATGTGTGAACATTAACCACATTTCTAAAAGGTTTAACATTTCAAACTCTGTCCTCTTCCGACCTAAACGAAGAGTGAAGACTCCTGGAAAAGCAACTAGACAGGTAAGGGGAACATTGTTGCTGTTAAAGCCACAGTTAAACATAAAAGTCGTAAAAATAAAAAGATATGAAAAGAGAAATAAAGACAGATGAGGATATAACATACCTGAAAAGTGTACGTAATGTGGCGACAGATTGATTTTCATTTTAACTGCCTGTGATAAATCATGGCATTACCTAAACTGTTCATGTTTTAGATTTCCCTCCCTTGGAACAAAATCAAATGACGGCAACTAAGGATATGTGTATATAGAATAGCAGTGACAGACAGACAGACAGCCAGCCAGCCAGCCAGACAGACAGACAGACAGATAGCCAGCCAGACAGACAGACAGACAGACCGACAGCTAGACAGACGGACACCAGACACAGGTAGAACTACAATAGCACATTCCCTTCTGTAAATTGGCTCGGCTTAACGACATCAAGGCTGATCGATACGGCTATTCGGTGCGTGCACACAATCAGTGTGAACATTTCCCTCTCTCCGAGCAGGTAGTTATCTATATGTCGCACACACACCACCGAAATAAGTTCACAAATATCACTGTCCATTCGCCAACAGGTCGACGTACATTTAATAGTTATAGCAGCAGAAACTTCTGCTGTACGCCGCTAACGCAAGCCCAACCTGCCCAGAGGGAAAACGATTGGAAATACACACATACATACACCGTACACACACAGAGAGAAACTTTCACGAGTTGAGGTTTTTTTTCATATTGCATTCCAGTCTGCAACAAAAATTCGTCAAATACTGGTTCGTCTCTCTCTCTCTCTCTCTCTCTCTCTCTCTCTACACACACACACATACACATACCCCATATATATATATATATATATATATATATATATATATATACATATATATATATATATATATATATATAATTACATATATATATATATATATATATATATACATATGTATATGTATATATGTATATATGTATATATATATATATATATATATATATATATATATCCCTAAGGACTCTCTCAGGCAGCTAGGTATTGTATAAATACTTCACGTATTTGACGTTCCATCAAGGTGATGACGTCACAAAGAAAAAAAAAAAGAGAATGTTTAAATGTCACGGTGGATTACCTGAATCCATCATTCCTGCCTGCATTCCTCCAAATCCACTCACCCTGCAGTAAATCTACTTCAATTCTTCTTCTTCTTCTTCTTCTTTTTCTTCTTCTTTTATATGTAACCAGTGCATGTATCCACATAATATACATGCATCCTTGCTTGTAGGTTTTCTGCGAGAACGATTCCCCTAAGGGTGAACTTTTCTTTCGATATACCGATTGCTTTGAGATACTTGCTGTTGTCCCCCGACTGCTCCGTCTCCCCGTCCATCTCTCAATTGCTCTCTCCCCCCCCCCCCCATATATATATATATAATATATATAATTATATTTATATGTTTATATATTCATATATAAATATGTGTGTATATAAACATACACACATATATATATAGTTATATTCATATGTTTATATATTAACATATAAGTATGTGTATATGATCCCTATGCATCTCTCTCACTTTGTCTCCCTCTCCTCATCTTTTTCAGTCTCTTTATCTTTATTTTCATCTTTTTTCTCCTCTGACATCATCGCACTGATCTAGTAAAGACCGTTTCCTGTCGATCCATCAAATTCTGACACGGCCCCCTGCTCTCTGTCTCCTGCCCCTATATAGCCAGATGGCCTTCTGAAAGATTTTCACCAGGCCCCTGCGAAGCAAAGTTATTCTCTCAATGGCAAACAAAATCGCTTGAATAATTGCTTAGAACATATACGCCCACAAAAAGCTACAACCACTCAAACAGACACACAAGCATACATTTCGATATAGACTGAAACAGATCTAAATCATAATGTCAGAAAAAAAAAATATCCCACCAATTTCTGGGCCCTAACAGATTGCTAAAAAGTACGATGAACTCGTTGCGTATTACGCGCAGATCGAGAACAACCCCGAACCGACGGGATGGATTTTGCATTCTACCTCATCAGGTTAGCCAATGCCTTCGCTCTGTCTATTTTGAAATTCGAGACACCAATCCGATATTGCATTTGAAGTGGTTGCTTTCCTAGCTCGGAGGGGTTCCGTATTCTATCCCCAT
This sequence comes from Diadema antillarum, assembly GCF_040938485.1. NCBI lineage: Eukaryota > Metazoa > Echinodermata > Echinoidea > Diadematoida > Diadematidae > Diadema > Diadema antillarum. The sequence continues at coordinate 516,214 of NW_027271758.1, read as the reverse complement.
GCCACGTACAAGAGACCTAAAAATATTCTGCCGCTTTCCCTTATATCATGCAGTCTATGTGCCGCACATTTTATGAACACAGACTCGAGAGCTCTCTTGATTAAGCGTTCTAATTCTATGTCCTCTCTCTCTCCTCTGTCTGTTTGTCTGTCTGTCTGTCTGTCTCTCTCTGCGTCTATCTTTCTGTCTATCTTTCTATCTCTCTCTCCTATAAGATAGCATCGCTGCATTCCTACTCCGACAGCTGCGTGTTGTAAATACAGTGATCATACATGAAGTTCACGCTGTATCAATCGTCAAAACCAAACAGTTTAATAACAAAGCGTCCTCCATGAATGTAATCACTGGGACTGTTTCATAATATATTTAGCAACTTCTACATTCTTTGTGGCTTGCCATAAAAGTTCCCGCCAAAAATTTCAGATTTGTCCGCCTGTATCAAGGCAACCCCTGCTACTGAGTGACGATCCTTTCCGTAAAATGCACAGCTAAACATAAAAAGCAATGGAGATGGACGGCGGATTGCTTCATTTCCTGAACCTCCACATTTCAGTTTCAAGATGCGTGAAAAGGTAGCATGAGCGTTCGATTGTAAATGTTATTGGATGGTCCCCTTTACTTTTGTGATAAAGCGACCTAATATCTGACTTGTCTACCGTTTAGTTCAATATCATCTCTGAATTTTATCTACGGCGGTCATCTTCAGGGCCCTATTGCATTAAAGGGCTGTTACAGTTTTGGTTGTGGTCCTAAAAAAAAATGGGTCTAACTTTCAATTAGGACTACTTTGTTTGGGAAGTCTCAGCCATTTCAAAACCAATTTTCATCAAAAAACTTTGAATTCCTCCTAGAATTGTATGCGTTTTCATATTTTATAAGTATAGTTTCTCATTACCTCACACACACAGGGAGAGAGAGAGAGATTTGAAGCCCCATCTCAGTTGAAACTGTACCATCCCTTTAAACCATGGTTACTTTACAATCAATAGATACTCTGCAATCAGTGATAACCATTAGCGATTTCTTGACACTGGTTGGCTATTGAATAGTGTTGCTATGATAGTTGCCATTAATTCAAGGGTTACCATTTATTGGGAAGTCACCGTAGTTTAATGCTGTGGAGCCTTGGGCCCTGATGAACCCAACACTGAACCCAAAGTCGGGCAGATTCAGATCGCATCCAGTTGGGAAGGATACACAGACTTTCAGGATGTAATACACAACATTGGAAGATGGGTGCAGATATTGTTCCCAAATGAATTAGTAAAACAGTTCCTAACTTCTGAGGACTGACTGATCCCAGAATCTCCCCTTAAAGATCAGTTGAATTTAACTTTGGATTGATTTCAGAGCCTATCGTAAAAGGCCCCAGGCGTGTTACAATGTTACGCAATATCGCGATAACTGCAAATTATTGTCTGCAGTAAGTTGCCATCTTCAGTAGATCGCATAAATTTATACGTAAGTACAATCTTGAAGACTGGAAAGGAGAAAACAATTATGTTAATCAGATGAACTAGTTGAAAATGTTAATCTAAATCGTCCCCCTAAAGTGATTTTTGAGCACTTCAGCTGGCATCACTGCAGCCTCTTCAATACAACAGCAAAACGAGTGGACACTAGTCATTGCAAAAAATCATTAAAAAGGTATCACCACTTCACGCAACCGAGGGTAGTTTGTGCTAAGTCTACATCCACAAGCGCAGATGGCGGAGTGATTATTGTCGAGAGATTAATGCAGGGGAGAATTAACCACTCGAGATGGCTGCAAGTCTGTTGATTTCGTCATATGAGGAAGTCATATGTACTATAGCCATTATTTATTCTGCTCCTTGCTTGAAAGGTGTGGGTGCACTTTCATATATGGGTTGTCTTTTTTGTCTGTTTGTTTGTTTTTCAAGTCTTCGGTCAATATGTGTTCATGATGTTCAAAAAGACTACCTTTATTTTCCATCTGTCCCTAACAACTACATGAGGAGAATTTTCAATGAAATATGGTGGACATTGCCGATGCGTTGGTTACAGGACTTTAAACAAAAGAGTGTTCACTACAGGTGAAACAGCCACATCCAGAATCATCGTCTCGACGATATTATTTTTCATGTTTTTTCAAGAGGTCTGTCTGGTCAGTACTTTCCGTGCCATTTTCAAAACCGGCCACCGTTCCACGATCTCTCTGCATACACATTACAATATCATACACATCGGTGATGGAGTTCGTATTGAACGGCATAATTTTTCAGTTAAAAGAGAAAAATCCCGCTAGCAGTTTCAATGTACAAAGCAGACTTGCGTGCATCATTAATCGAACATGCATGAAACACGTTGGCCTGCAGCTATTGTCAAAAGTCGCATGACCTTCGACCTCACCAAATGATAAAGATGGAGCATGTGTGGATCAATATCATTATCACAGCACTCTCACCTTCAAGGCCATAATGATCAGTTGTTATATCATGAAAGAAAATTATAATGCTCTAATCTTTATGTAGATGTTAGAAGGTCAAGTTAATTCGAGTCATTCAAAGTAAAGAACAGTTAAGATTTGTATATATCGTTGCAGTATTTTAAGAATAGTTATATCAACATGGTTTTAGTTTGATCTTCAGTTGTTGTTGTTGTTTTTCTTCATGGCAAATGCCATTTTCAGGCGGAGTTTATTTTCAAAGTGAAGGTGTCAGCCGAGGGCCACTACCTCTCAGCGCATAACGACCCTGATCAATCTTCCGCAATCCACGAGCTTGCTAAAGATGCTTTTGCGCTTGGTGCCCTGGCCGCGTTCTGTGTTTGTCATAAACCCGAAAGCAGCCGTCACATCAGAATGTAAAGAAGGCTTTGGGGCTTTTGATAAGTCATTAAGGCAGCTGCTCGGTTTAAAGGGCCACGTGGGCTAGTAAGGAATAAACAACAGAGAAGAAAATGACGGTAATTTTGCCTGCTGTGATGTACTTTTGAACGCGTTATTGAGCATCCTTCAGACACGACGTGTTTGCATACTTAAGTATACCATGTCGAGTAAAGACAAACGTTTTCATGTGCAAGGTAACATTATTAGATCTATAATTTAAGGTGCTGTTACAGCATTCAGCCTTGAGTAGGGGAAAATCCTTGTATCATATAAAATGTATCGTTGTTATTTTGTTTGTTACATGCTATTGCCATAGGCAATATTTGCAATCATCCGGGACTTTTCAGTTTGAGCTATGGATGAATATGACCAACAAGCCAACAGAAATCAAACTGAATAAAATGATAACAAATATACCTCCTCGACAAAATATCCTCGAAAAGAAGAATTGTTTTGAAAAGATATCATAACTGTTTCAAACTTTTAGCATTCTGATTGGAAAATCCTCAACAGGTAAAAACTGTCAGCATGCTTTGTAAGACCAGTGCTGTTGAAGAACCCGCCAGAAAATCGGAGGCATTATAGAGAGCTGTAAAAACACTGTACATTCCTTATGGGCGAGGGGGGAAAAAAAAAGTCCCCCACCGCTAAAATAAAAAAAAAAATAATCTGGATCTCTTCCTCAGCATACACCCATCCCCACCCAGCAGAACGAGGAAACCAGGATAAAATTTTATTGTTTGCATCAGTCGTGGAAGATGGTAGACAGATGGTTGTAGTGGAAGATAAGAAAATACATACATAATATCAAACATTTCAACGGTTTGATTACTTTGACTCGATAGTCAACTAGATGCAGTTGCAATAACAAGAAAAGAATGGACGATACTAAATTTGAGCTACATAATTATCGAGATGGATAGAAAGAACGAGAAAGAGGAGAAGGAGAAGAGGACGAATATATGACAATATAGAGATAGAGAAATAGAAAGAGAGATAGAGAGATGAAAACAAAAAAGCGCAAATATCACAATAGATACGTTCATCATGTTGATTTGGGATGGTCGTCAGATGATCAAAATAGTCTACGTTCATGGAGCTTTCTTATCTTTTTTTTTTCAAGAGAAAGAAGAATGGAAAAACTTGATTCCTAGGTCATTCTATTCCTGGACACCTCGCTATATGACACCAGTACATTCTGACAACAAAGAGAACTGTCGGTTGAGCCGCTAGGAAAAGGGGAAAAGGGCAGATGGGGACAGGAAAGGTTGTACAGAAGTATTGTACACAGTTGGAATTGTCTTTGCACTCACTCGAATGTCCTTTGATAAATCATATCCTTATGGCTGTCCTTTCTTCTTTATCCCTTCTTCTTCTGATTCTTCTTCTTTTTTTTCTTTAGGGGGAGGTGGAGTGAAGTTCTACCCCAGTATCCAATTCTTCCATTTCATCAAATACCTGCTAATTTTGTATGTGCGTGTGCGTGCGTGTGTTTGTCGTCTTTTCCTGCCTCGACCTTTCGTTTTTATCTCCTCCTTCTCCTCCTCCTTCTTCTTCTTCTTCTTTGCTTGGATTTCTTTTTCTTCCTCCCTAACATGGCACCTGTGCCGGGCGTTGATGAGTTACCGCGGCGAGACTCCTAATTAACGAGGCAGCACGTGTTTACCTGTCGACGTGTCAATATTGTGATACCATACTTTTTCACCATTACTTCTCACCGTCACTCTCTTACTTTCCGCCGGCAGCGCGTACGCCTACCTGCGAATTTCTGTAACACGCAGAGAATACTAATCTAGAATACTGTCAGTGTGAATGTATTCGTTAACACGGGTAAATATTAGGTACGGTTCTCCTTTTTTTTCTAGATATTTGTATCAGTACATGCAAGTAAGAACGAATATGTATGAGTAAGGGTGTTTCATTACGTATGTATGCGTGCAGACTTTAATTGAAGTGCGTGTATATAGCAAGTCCACTTATTTGTATCGTGAGGATATTGTGCATTATCTTATCTTATACGGGTTTTTGTACATTTCTGTCGCGCTCCCATTCAATCATATCTGGACGCTGCAAACTTATTCCTGTCCAAGCCACTGTCATTCTTTGCTGTCGCTCTGTTTTGCACTCTCTTGTCCCGATACGGTCACCCCGTCCGGACTTTCATCCCGCTGGCCGAACTGATGTGATTGTGGTCAACGACTTGCCGAGCAGAGCGAATACTCATTACCTCCCGAGAACTCCCCGCTGGCCCGGCACGCCGGGCGATGATGAGTTGCGGTGGCGGGTCCCTTAATTGACGAGACAGCACGTGTTTACCTGTCGATGTGTCAATATTGTGATACCCTATTGTAGGAAGGGGATAGAGCATAGGCCCCCGATGCCCCGCTGCCCTGAGGACTCTAGCCACGCTAACACCATAATGCGAGCCTATGATTTGGTAAGATAATATATTGCGTGTCTCTCTCTCTCCATCTCTCTCTCTCTCTAGATTTCGTGGAAGGGTGGGGTAAGATGGAAGGTAGATGGGAGTGGGGTGGGGGTTTTGCAGAGAATATCGAATGAATTGATCGGAGGAAGAAATTATGAATAATGTTTGATGATAGCTGCCCTTGTGTACGTGTGTGGGTGTGCGTGTGCGCACGCGGTTGGAGCGCCTGTATTTTTTTTTTTTTTTTTTTTGCAGACTGGTGTGAGTCTGCGTCTTTTTAGGTGAGAACCCTTTCCCAACTATTTGAGTGTTGGTATAATACGTGTCTCTCTCCATATCTGTTTCTCGCTCTCTGAATGATAAACTGAAGGTTTGGATTAACAAGTCCAAAATCATCACACCTTAATCTACCAAGATTTTTTATGATTATCACCTCTGTTTTTCCCCGTTGAGTCGCCTGTGTATTTAAACTTCAGTTTGAAAAAATGTTGGTCACGAACGAGGGAGGCTTGAAAGACGCATTAAAGATGTTGGAGTTGTACTTGGAACGATGCGTTTGCTTCCTAAGTAGAGATCTGTTCACGTGAGATCGCAGAGAGCCAAACCAAATAAATGAATCGTCTATGTATGTGACATGAATAAAAGACGAACATATTGACGAATGCAAAGTGCGTTTCGAAGCCGAACGGTGTAGGAGGAGATTAATTTGTCAAGGGGCGCCCTCTAACGTCGACAGTGACAAAGAGCTGTGACGATAAGCAGCTCCGAGAATAGATGCACCATGCATACTATGCGTGCATATTAATATTATTATATATTATATATATGATAATATTATGATAATATTATATATATATATATATATATATATATATATACATATATGTATATATATATACATATGTATATACGTGGTGTGTGTGTGGTGTGTGTGTGCGTGTTGTCGAGCCCTGCATACTTACTACCAATTATACATTTTATAATTTTACCAATTTATATCAAGAGTGTGATTTAACTTGAAAGTTAACTCCATGTTTGTTAATTTGAAATATTTGTGATTAAAGCTGATAAAATAAGAAAGAGAATTATAGTTATCTTCCAGAATACTCCTTGTTATGTTACAAGTATGCTTTCACTGGAAGCTTTATGTTTGTTTGTTTGTTTTTTTCAATCTGCGGATGGACTTACTTTAAAATCATTGAAATTGGTGCTCAACTCGTTTTCCGATCAAAATCGTCATGTACAGCTATGTACAATTTCTTCGACATGTATTATAGGTATACCACGTACTGTAGAAATCAAACTACGAACCTTCACTTCCACTCATCCTACTCCTTAAGGAACTTATTCCAGCCTGGCTGCCACTTCCCGGCGCGCGCTCAATAAATCATGCTTCGAAGTGACCACAGTGACCTTTGGTGTCCAACCAAGCGCCAAACTTGACATTAACCCTCTCACCCTTTCGAGTTTTCGAGTGGCACAGAAAACCACCCGAAGCGTTGTGTACGCTGTTTAAAGTCCTTGGCACAGTCAGGGGGTTGAGTTATGTGCCTGATGGGTAGACAAAGATGAGCATATGTGATTAAAGCATCTTGCTCGAAGACACAACCATGCCGTAAACGTAGGTGCGCCACAGTATAATTTAAAAAAAGTTTGATACCATGCAAAATATTAAATACGCATTGCGAACGTAATATTGTTAATATGCTAAGCGCAGATTGCAGTCACAAAATTGCCTTTTGATGTCCTTCGGCTTCTTCATAGTTTAGTTCCGCAAGATTAAACAAAACAAACCCAAAAGGTTATTCTTATTTTCAACCAAATCTCGATTAGTTTAATGAAATTGCCTTTAGCCTAGGAAATCTAAGAATAGACAACAAAACTCAAATCCCTGCCTTCATTTGTTCCTTTTCCTTTAGGGTCAAATGATAATAATGAATGTTTAGATTGACGTTTTTACATTTTCGGGGTTTTTTACGTTTTAGAATTTGAAACACAGCTAACATGTGCCACTGTTGCATTTAATCTTCCACAGAGGTACGAGCGGGCTCGACATCGACCTCCGGTCTATCGACATCAACCAGTGTCTCGACGACAGCCACAAGACGAACAGGTCTAAGGAGGAAAACATCTTCGCGGGGACCGACAAATGTGACCGCGAATCACAAGAGGTAAAGTACCTTTCGTTGTCAAAGGCACCGAGCGAATCTTTTGGCGGTTCGTTGCGAATCCTTTCTGTTTTTGTTTTTTTGTTTTTTTGTTGTTTTTTTTTTGGGGGGGGGGTATTAAACCATCAGCCGTTAGAGGAACGGAGAGGGCGCCATTCACTCTTCCGTGTTCCGTACCACCTCTCGAAAAATATGTTCAACTATCGATCATCATTACGGATGCAAATGAACTTGATGAATGACTGCGGAACGTAATGAAAGGAAAGAACGCCAAGTCCGTGGGTGGTTAAAGACCCATTCTCTTTGGAAATCGTGTGAGCTGATTTGTCGTCAAATCGTGTTCGCAGTTTCTGTAAACTTACTACAGTACTCCTCGTAGATAATCGGTCTGATGAAAACGGGCTTTTGTTGTATTGGTATGTTCAATATGGCACTAGTACATGTCAAAGAGGGTTCAGCAACACCTGAAAATGCATTTATAGAGATCTATACAGTAACATTGGTGATCCGGATCTCGGTTCAGCCTCAACGATAGTCTGCCGCACACAACCGTGAGACACGAGTATGCTTGTATGCACCTACTTCATAAGTGTCATCAAGGAGGAGGTCTATGCCTGCCTTTACCTCCCTGGGTGTCACACAGACTGAACTCTTACATACCTAAAGCTGTTTTCCTAAAGGTGCGCTTCACAGCCTGTCCGGAGTTCTCCTGAGGTTTAAGTTTGTCGATTTTGATTATCAACATGGTGCATGAAACAACTTTACAGCTACAGTCGAGTGTACCAAACGGAGTCGAAAAAAGGGCCATCTTTCACGAATCTTGCGCAATTTGTGCACATAACTATACTTGAATATCATATACGTGTATAACAAAACAAACGCGCATAGCTATAGACTTCATGCCCTCAAAGAAAAAAAAAAGTAACATATCAGGTAGAGCTAACTGCATTTTCCAAAATATCGCGATGACTCTGATCGTGCTAGCAGACAGAAGAAACAACACTATCCGTACAATCGATACTTATACGTGACTTCACTGAAATATCGTGCTAATTCTGAAGACATGATTTTGGACCTCTGGAACAAAGGAATGCTCATACTCTCTCCTGATCTCTTGGACTAAGTATACTTCATACGACATGGCATGTCCTCCTTCAACCTCTTTAAAAAGAGTGTGGTTTTCCATCCAATAATTCTCTTGTCCATTGTAGCTGCTGAAAATGTTGACGCTCTTGCCGTCAATGCTGACCTATACATTTAGTTTTTGGAAGTATTCTAACTGGAAACGCAGACAAACCGTGCAGGCCTCTTCCGTTCGTGTGAGAAGTGCTGCACGTTTGAAACGCGCGAGCCAAACTGAGGACAGATTATCGTGCTATTTCGGTGTGCGGCGTTTATTTGACTGCCGAAGGTCGAGCGAAATACCGCATCAGGATAATCAGGTATATCATTCTCCAGAGCATAGACTCGGATAGCGTTCGCGATCGTGCTACTAATAGTATTTCGCACAAGTGGGTGCTACACTACACAATACACGCAAAGGAACTGCAAAGGAACTGGACAACCATACAGGGAGATGCAGTAAGACAGACGTTATAATCATGACAGGTTATCCAGTGACCACACACACACACTGGCCAATTTTCGTCTACTCAACCCCTCCCGCCCTTTCACGTCTGCTTGGCGCCACGATAGGTCTCCACTCCGCCAGTGGTTTCGCGCTCTGTCCACTCCTTCTTCGCCACGATCCATCTCCCGGGCCACCTCCCCGGCCTCATTTGTGGTCGGGGAGTGAGGAAGAACGCCGATCATCGTCCCGCGACAACCCAAGCGATACGTCAGATCGCAGTGATGCGTATAAAAGGCTCGGCCGCATCTACTGCGTTGAAATCGGTCGAGTTCTCATCACGCCATGCTCAATAATACCCTTGAACACGAGAATGCAGACCTTCCGTAAAGGACCATCAGATGAAACATTTTAACGACAAAAAGAAACAAACAACGACAATAAACACGAGGGGAAAGTAACTTTCCACATATCAGTGTTTACGATGCATTGGTTTACTGGTAATATCAATAATGATTTCATTCAGCTGAAAATGTATACAATATAGTTATAATTTATACATTCAAATCGCCCATGCTTCATCCATGCACATTAAATATGTCTGTGCTTGTGTTCATAGAATCTGATTTATTTCATACATAATAAGGTGAAGAGTTCCTTTCCAAAAGATGTTAAGTATATTTCACATTAAAATTGGATTTTATTCTCTTTATTTAAAAAAAAAATGTATTCATTCTTTAAGTCCCATGCAGTCTACTCTTCAATGTATTGACATTCTTGTGAGGAAATGGAGAAATCAGACAATCAGACAATTTTCCCAAAGGTGCAAAATCTATTTCTGTTTTGTCCCAAACGGGTTTTCAATCCAAAGCAGCTGTACTTAATCAGAAACCCATATGCATGCTTGGTTGCACTTTGACCCAAGAGTAAAGCCAGGCTGGATAGCTTTCCTACCTGTGTGGGCTTTACAGAAGACCCACGTATTATTTGATTATCGTTGTGAAATGTTTTATTTTTATGCATTTATATTATTTTTTTAGAGAGATTGAGAAAACAGGAGAATATGTCAAGGGAATAATCATCCTAGAAACAGTACACGAAGTCACAGAAAGTAATCACTAAAACAACGTTAACGCGTTGTATATCACCTTGCTAGAATTTTCGTTCCAGAAGATGCTAAATCCACAAAATTCCCTCTAAATACTAATTCTTTGAAGATCAGTGCAGACACTGACATTTTTTTGAGGCACATTTTCTTTATCCCAACATGAGGTATAGTATGCTCCTATGGGACATAAAGTCGGTGCAAAACACACACACACACACACACACACACACTTAGCAAAGTGCTTAGTAGCATGTGAAATATACATCCAGGCTTCTTTCCTTACCATCAAAAGTGTATTTACTTTTAATAGAGACAGATACTATCAGAAAGAAGAGGAGAGAGGTGTATGTTGCTATACCACAAGATATGATTGTAACCCGCCAAAATGGCATCCTAAACCATCATATGTTGTCAGGTCGCAGAACCTCTTGTGCCATTAGTCCGACGTCGTCGCACGCCTACTACTCAAGGAGTGTTGACCGTCAAGCGCGGGAATTATGCGCGGTAAGCTGTTCTTTTCCCGAGCGTCCCGCTGACCGTGGCGAGGACAAACACGACGTCAGTGGAGATCGATCGGCAGTACGCCCAAAACTTGTTGAAACAGTATAAATTAGATGCATTGTCCCAGTAAACAAGAGCGCAGATCGAGAGAAGCGGCGAAGGGGTGAGGGTCGTTTCTCACACTAAAGGGATGGGCAGTATCCTTTTTGCCACGAGAAGAATACAAACTTGGACTTTCCTCCACTTTACTTCAAGGATCGTTTGTTCCCTTCTTCGCTTCGTATGTAATCTTGTACATTATCGCAGTGCAAGAGGCCAAACGCCCTTTCTTTCGGACTATATTTGGCGACATCGCGGAGCAGACTTATGTAGAAGTACATTCTTGGGAGAAAACGACGCAACAGCCAATTGCATATCTGGGGGGGGGGGGGGGGGAGGGGGATGGTGAGGGCAATGCTGGCTCGAGTGTCACACTTAATTCTCCTGTTTTTGTTTTTGTTTTCTTCAAGAGTACAAACTCAGGCACTCCACTTCTGATCGGATTTTCCTTTTTTATCAGTCATTCGATTCGACGGACCTGACAAGCGCTACTGTTGATAGGCTAACATTATCAAGGAGTGGGCAGAATTAGAGCAGCGAAGAGGACATGCATACTGTGAAAACAACATGATTTCAAATGAGCTCTGCTGGGATGTGATAGTGTGAAAGGAAGAGAGAGCAAAAACAGGAGGAGAGTGACCAAACGAAAACAAAAGGATGAAGGAGAACAGGATATGGACAGATTAAGCGATTAAAATGAATGAATGAATGAATGCATAGGATAGGTGTTTATCGCACTGTATATAGATAGAACCAGGTGACGAAATCAATGGCGAAGTTGACACAGACATTATCTTGTTCCAAAACTGAAACGTGACAGTAATCCTATGTCAAGACACTTCCTTTGATGCCGTGCACGTAGATTGGGAAGTAACATACACTTGTTTCCTTTTAAAGAACAAGTTCACCTTCATATACATCTGGATTGAGTGAATGCAGCAATACTGGTGGAACACATCAGTGAACGCTCGAGGAAAATCGGACGATCCGTTCAAACAGTTATGAATTTTTGAAGTTTCTGCCCAGTCACTGCTAGATGAGAAGACTGCTACCGTTTATGATGCCACATGCGTAGAACGATTTAGCGAATATATAAAGAGAATTTCACAAAATTTCATTTTTTGAAAAGAGTACACATAGCCTTCTCATGTCACTGACATGTTATGTTAAGGGAAATATTATTCCCCTTACCTTCTGTATAAGGCAAGTCAAGTGCTCTCTTATTGTGCAACAAAGTTGAAAAAATGTTGAATTTTGTAGTAGTCTTCTCATCCAGCAGTGACTGCGTCAAAACCTCAATAAATCATAACTTTTGAACGGATTGTCTGATTTTCCTCAAACTTTCACTGATGTGTTCTTTTAATATAGCTGCATTTTCTGAAGTCACATGTATATGAAGGTGAACTTGTATAACCTTTAAAACTCGTTATTGCCCGACCATCATGGAAACTAGTATATTTATTATCATGTTTGCGCTGTTTCTAAGGAGGGAGATGAAAAGCCGTTCTGATTGTGATTCGCAGCTGCATTAAATTCATTTGATCATTAATGTATGGCAAGCAAAAAAGAAATAAAGCTTGGTATTAAGACAAGGCTCTAAGTAGGATAACCTGGGGGCATAATTTTACTCCTTACCTGCTGCATCCAAGTCCCTGAAGTTTCGCAGCATCGCAAGTTATATTGTAGAAGAACATTTTTTCTCATTTGTCTACTAGAATGTGTACATATTGTAATATAAATCTAACGTGTTACTAACTAAACAATGGTATGCTTACGTAATGCCAGCTGTTAACAACTGAATATCGACGCTCCATAATGCACGGTTGATCATGGGATCAATAATACGGCTACTCTTCCTTAATTAACACTGTGGAATTTCAGGCTAGGTAACTCAAAGCGAATTAAGCAAAATGTAAACGTCACTGCATCCGCATGTTTGGCAGAGTGCCAGGGAAATCACGTTGTTCATGACTACATTACTTTATATTCGAGTCGGTCCATGGGGAAACTGAGCTAGAATAGTGTCTTTTTGCACGAGGGGATTTGCGTTTATCGCACGAATAATTTGCTTGTAGCCACGGATTTAAGCAGGATGACAGAAATATCGATAGGTTTATGCTGTAAAATAGAATACGCCCACGAAGAGAAACCATTGGAAACTCGTGAATGCATAAAGCCATATAAATACACTGTATATTCAATAGTTTATCTATATCCACCAAGAAAAGAATAAATGATGCAAAACTTCAAAACAATACACGTGTCAATTCGACTTTCATCCAGTTGGGAAGGACAAATCATTGAACACAATATAAGATATATGCACGAATCGTAATCGTTTTTAGCGATAAAAGGGGAATAATGCACACTTTGCCATTAATAACAAAAAAAGAAGAAGTAATCTTAATGGTGGAAAGAGTGTTCCATTAAAAAGCTAAGCTTGTATGACGTGGAACACTCGGAAAAAAACGAACAGCGACACAAATATACCATTATGATGTATTTATGTTAAATTCATCTGTGTATAGACCATTGTACATTTGATCACTAATATAATGATGCTGATAATACAAGCATACTATCAACAGTACTTGTTTTAGAATGCAAACAAAATTGTAACATTGCGATTTTATGGCACAGAAACTATTCATGTTAATCAACAAAATATGAACAAAAAGAAGACATATATGCGGTCACGCAAAACAACAACAACAACAACAACAAAACACAGGAAAAACACAAATTAAGAATGGAGAAGGAAATGGAAATATCTACATATATATATATATTAAATCAATAATAGTTATTTAACATCATTTGCGAGGGAAAGGCATTATTGAATAAATACAGAAATACACAAAAATGTTAAGGACGTTTTGTCTTGTCTTTTTTTTTTGATTTGCTTACGACTGCAGAACGACTGCTGCTATATATTCAATGCGTAGCTTGAATGCAGTATAGCAACAGCGTGTTGAGTGTCATTCCCTCATTTGCAGCTATCCCGACGCAAGTAGTTTGACCGGAAAACGTCCTTATGGTAATAATGAAGTCCCCTTGATTACCGTATTAATAATTGGTTCTTAAATTGGAAATACTTTTTAAAGATCTCTGTTCCTGTTTCCCTCATATAATGCGGCCATGAAAGTCAAGGGTATTATTTTCCAAAATTATGTGAATCACTGTTATTTGATCCACAAATTTAACAACTCTCGAAAATATAGCGAATGGACAGGCATTAGTGCACTTCCGATAGCCTCAATGTCGTATCGCGAATGTACAACCTCTCGCGAAAATGTCTGTCATCTCCTGATCAGCGAAAGTAAAAGTTTTTACAGTATTTTTTTTTTCAATATCTCTTTCTGATTTGTTGGTTTATTAATGTTATTTTCACCTAATCTTCTTCAAAGATAGATCTAGGAGAAGAAATAGGAAAAGAAGAAGAATTCAGAGTTGCCAATATAACAATGACAAAATGTTAATGTCTGCACCAAGATTCGGCGCGTAGGACTTGATGGATTAAATACCAGACAACAATCCTGCCTCGCATTCAGTCCACTGCAGCTTTTTGCAGTTGGCAGGGGTCGCATTTTTTTGTATTATGTACATTTCTGCAGACAGTTCAAATCGTCCCTTCGGCATCATTTCCTGTTTTTGTCTTATAACGGGAACAGAGCAAATATTTAGCAAGATTGGATCTAGGGTAATCGAATAGACTTGACCAACTAAAAAAAAAAGAGAACGTAGGTTGCACCTCACATTCTGCCCACGACTGAACTGGTTTCTTGATGATAATTATGCTAGATCCACAGATTTTGCGCACGGGATGATGTTAAAGTCCCTTTTGTGGCCATTATGTCAGTGTTTGCAACGAATTATTCCCCAATTTTCTTTATCGCTGGCATGTCATTTTGCCTAGAAATATTAATTCATAAACATTTCATCGCCCAATTTAAAGGTCTCTGTCCTCCACTAATTTGATTTTTTTTCTTTCCATCAGCTATCATGATCATCATCTGTTTTTCTTGTGATTAGTACTGTACGCCGGGTGTGTGCATACCCGTAACAGATTTATTTACGAATACTCTATATTTCTAACAACAAACATTTCCATCTTTGCAGAGTAATAAAAACAATGGAAATGGGAAAAAAGCTATCTATCAGACTAAAAAGTTCTAAAATACTGTCTTGTTCTGATCAGTTACCACAATAATTGTATAGGTAGAAAAAAAAAAGATATTTGTGCCACAAACGTTTAACAGCACTCTGCGATGCTCCCCATTTTGCAATCTTGTCTTCTATTCTTCAAGACACTATTTGCCTCAAATGTCTTAGATTGAGCTTTCCTCTGTCCTCTTGTCTGCTTATTTCCCTTCCTTCAAAGCTTTTGATTAAGGCTCTCTCATTTCGGTTCTTTTGACTACTGATTTAATATTTGTTGCTAATGTTTATGTTTTTGGAATATGTGTTTCGATTTTTTTTTGCACGTCAAAAAGACAAAATGGTATTGTATAGTAGTAACCCTTTATTCAAACTCTACGATGTTTGTTTCTTGTTCTTGTAAAGACAAGGTGAAAATAAATCCTAATCAGTCAGTCAATAAATCAATCAATCAATCAATCCACGCAGTTTTAACAGTTTCGCCCTCGCTATGTTTGCAGCATGTTAAACTGTCCAAGCTCACGTATACATGCCATCGGACTACGAGTTCGGTAATGGAGTACCCCCCCCCCCCCCGTTACCCCGTTCCCTCTCACCTTCACCAAGCCGTCAGCTTCTAACGTTAAGTTCTTGCCTGTCTAGCCGTGTGTATGTCTGCCTGTCTGTCCCCCCCCCCCCCCCCACCAGCCTCATCAAACAGCTTCATCCTCCCTTTGCTCTTTCCCCGCGGCTGATTTTCTTGTATATTTACTTATCTTCCCATCTAATGTTTGTCTTTACCTCTTCTCCCCTCCTCCTCCCCCCCCCCATCACCCCAGTCCCAAGATAGTATTCCACGCTCTCCCCATCATTCAATATTCTATATGCGTTAACCAATTGTTAACGACGTTTGAATCGATTGCGTTTGGGGAACATAATTTCGCCCCGCGGACAACTCCATTCTACGGCCGTGTCTGTGAAAACACCACGGCCTCACTGGGACTCACTCGGCTCCCTGGCTGCAGCGCTCCGACGAATGGAGCGTCTCACGTGGGTAGAGAGACGGGCATGAATGCTCACAGCTTGGGCTAACTGACGTCGGAACTAGTTTCCCTCTGGTCTTCTAAGACTGAATGTTTGCCATTGAATGTAAAGATATCGACCCTTCGTCCCCTGTTATTTATATCTGAAGACTTTTTGAACGAACTCTTCAGCACTCGCACTCTCAAGTAATTGCCGTTTTACCTACAGCGTTTTTCCCTCTGAAACAAAAAAAAAAGAAAAGCCTCACACACAGACGCGCTAACACGGTAATTTCGACTTTCTTGGCACACGCGGACATGGCGGAAGGATAATATTGAATGATGAGTATATTCGCAATAACGACTAGAAGATTTTAGCCACTCTTGTTTTGGTGGTGACAATGTACACGATGTAGCATATAATATGTGAATGATTACAAACCCAAATCTGCTCTATCTGTGAGTTATTTCCATCTTAACCTTTACCTGATAATTTTCTGAACCACAAGGAATTCACGAAAGCGTGTCGTTCTCTGAGTCTCCTGCTCTATTCTGCTTTCCAAAGTCCTGCACCTATATCACGCTTTCTTTCCAATCACTCTTTTTCAGGGGCACTGCCCCGGTTATCGAATCACTCGTTGTGCACAAGCACATAAAATCTGATACTTATTTTCTGAAACTGATTACGTGCCTAACTACCGTACCCTCTTCATTGCTCGTAGACCAAGTTTTGATAAGAGGATTCCGGAACCTTAATGTCATTCTTGCATCCTTCCATGAACAGAAATACCAAATGGGTTTATGGTATGTCCATACGTATCAGAGATTACTATCGTATGGAAGGGGAAATTTTCAAGCGCACTTGCACAAAATCCCCAAAAATTGGGGAGGGGTACGTTAACTCCATGCCTTGAAATGTCATTCGATGCCCATCACGCATAACCAATATAAGTTATTTCGATAGAATGATGATGTCATGAGAATTATTTTTTTTTCGGAATCTATCTATCTATCCATCTATTCATTTATCTATCTATCTATCTATCTATCTATCTATACTATATATTATATCTATTTATCTATCCATCTATCCACCTATCTATATTTTATTATTATGTCGGGTAATCTGTATTCTTTTTCTTGTATTCCCGATGTCAAGTCGTTTATTGAAATGCTTACGTCAACAGAGAAGTCGTATCAAGAGAGGTTATGTAGCTGGGAACTTTCCACTTCAGTATCGATCGCTTAACTTCAGACGTTGGCCGAGCGTGCAGTTCCTTGAACGAAAGTCTTTCCACTTCTATTCTTTCTTCTCCTGTTCCTCCTGCTCCTGCTCCTCCTCCTCGTCTTCCTCCTCCTACTTCTTCATCTTTTTCTTTTTCATCATCTTCGTCATTATTCTCCTCCCCTCCTCCTCCTCCTCCTCCTTCTTCTAACATTACGCATAGGCCTACGTTACGGATCGCTCATATAACCTGTTTCCACTTGTCACATTTACATTAATGATGTAATCTGGAACAGGTGTAATTCACACCGTCTTACCATGCGGGCAGAACTACTTTAACTGGATATGTTAACAGGGCATGCACTGATGAATGCTGTGTGTGTGTGTGTGTGTGTCTCTGTGTGTGTGTCTGTGTGTCTGTCTGTCTGCTGTATGTCTGCCTGTCTTTGTGTACGTACGTGGGTCGTGATTGGAAACTAAAGCCCATGACAGTGCATAAAAGATGACCGATGGCCAGGAAGTTTTTTCCGTATATCGTAGTTCACTTTGAATGTTCTGCTCATGTTCAGATCGATTCCCTTGTGGCATCTTTTGTTGAAGAGCTTCTTGCCACAATGTGAAAGGGACATCAATCACGGGTAAAGTAGCCAGGATATAAAGCGATATCTGCACTTCATTCGTCGCGAAATCTAGTAAGGAAAAACGCACATGGACCGACCTAGACTCACACAAATGATCATAACTTTCAACGTACTGTATTAGAAATTAGAGATTTTTTACTGAATGAGTAGAGATTTTTTTTTCTACTGCATTGCGCTTCAGTAAAATAGAGAAACATGCAAAATCGAACGTGAAATGACGAAACAGTTCCAAAAAATTGATTGAGCTAAAACATCAAAAATCAGATAGAAAGGCGAGGGAAAGGTGGTTAGAACACTGAGATCCAACAGAGACCCTCAAAAATTTGTAATATCCACTCCGTCAAGCATTATATGTAGAAGGAGACTATTAGGAATTTTACTGTGTGCTCCCGACTCAACCAGTTAAGGTTGATTTAGCTCAGATTTGATGTGTCTTGATGAATTGTAGGTCCTACTTACCAATCAAACTATACATAAAGATGTACGCACATGGATTTTGATACATAATTTGAAAACTGTTGCCCATTTCAGTTCTACACAATGGCAAGAGTCTGCATAGACCAGTACTTTTTGGAAGGCATATAATCACTCTTTAATCTTTAAAAGAAATGAACTTAAATGTTGAATTATGCAGGAAACTGCCATTTTCAAGCTCTCGTTTGATTCTTTGTTGTTCTCTGTAATGTGTCTAAACGCATACATTGCAACCTAGAAATGAATAGGGAAAAAAAACAGCCGTCCAATAAGTGGAAATGGAGAGGGAAGGGGGAGTTCAAACCCGTGTAAGGAGTGTCCGTGCAGGTGGTCTATTAAAAAAGCAGGATGATGGGCGGGAGCTTTCCACTCATGATCTACGTTAGATATGAAAACATCCACAGTATATCAGAACTTCTACACGTGTTTGAGTGTCTGTGTGTAAGTGTGCGTGCTTGTATACGTTTTTACACTTTTTGGTATCTATTTATCTTATCTCATTTGATTAATGTATTGTCCCATTTGTTTCTGACTCTTTGTGAATAATATGATTTATGCAGCATTGAATTTAAACAAGGAAGATATATGTATATATCATATCATATCATGTGTGTATGTATAATTTTGCGTATATCCATATATTAAATGCTCACATCCTATGCAGGCATATAATAGAGACCAAGATAGATAGGTGCCTACAACCATGATGGATATAATGTATGGGCCGTACTTGCTCTTTAATGGCGCACTTGAATGGCTGTGGGATGGGACAGACCTCCCCATATAACTGCAGAACTCGACAATGCATTCGAAAACAGAAGAACGTCGAAAACAACAACGGTAAGGAAAGAGCACGCCCTCACGCAGTGGGTCGATGGGCTGGAGACGGCCAGAAGGATGGGAAAGAGATGGATGAAGGGAAGTGACCATGCTTGACGTTTTGTTTTATTACTTAAATACCATCTTGCCGGTCACTTGCCTGAGGGACTCGAAGGGTATGAAGAGGCTGACCTGAGGTGGAAAAAAAAAAACACGAACTGACGCGCTGTCGAGTAAAACTGTGTCCCATTGCTTTTACTCAGTCATTTCTGGTCTGACATTCGCAGAGAAAATAATAAGATTTGGGGAAAGGATATTGCGTCAATAGTCGACAAGGAGACTCGTACTCATTTCGTGTGTAAGCGCAGACACTGGGCATACAAAAACAACCACAACTGAAGCCCAAAACAAGGTTAAGGGCAGCCAGATTTGTAGTTTGTCACAATTGGCAAAATACAACTGAGGCTTTCAATGCAAACTGATAACTTTGTGACCATGGGCCTTTCGCAATGAAACGGAGCGTCCATCGTTGTTGTAGCTGGAGTTGAAAATTGAAAAATAGAAGTGGAAATAGATCGGGTCATATTATGATCCCACACCACAACAGCCTTTCAAGATGATTATAATGTCAAGACGGGCAAAGGTGAGGTTCATATTTACCTACGTATCTATCGATATATTCCTCTCTCTCTCTCTCTCTCTCTCTC
This sequence comes from Diadema antillarum, assembly GCF_040938485.1. NCBI lineage: Eukaryota > Metazoa > Echinodermata > Echinoidea > Diadematoida > Diadematidae > Diadema > Diadema antillarum. The sequence goes on along the minus strand of NW_027271758.1, from coordinate 496,470 downwards.
TCTCTCTCTCTAATATATATATATATATATATATATATATATATGTATATGGGGGTGTGGGTGTGGGTGTGTGTGTGTGTGTTGGCATGTAAGTGTGTGGATTAAAGGTAAAGGCAGAATCTTGTCACTGAGATACCACAATGTTTACGGCTACCACTATCCCTTTTGCCGATGTAACATATCTTCTTTGCAGCGTCTCCGTTTCTTTATCTTTGCCGAGGAAGACACTAGATATTTTTTCCTAACAAATCTTGATATTTGTCTTTTCTTTCTTTGCCTTTCTTTTAATCTCTTTTCTTCATCCCTCCCCCCCCCCCCCGCGATCTATGAACTCCTGAGTTCGTCACCAGATCGCGGATAGTGCAGCGTCAATCAAAAAGCACCCTCTAAGTGAACACTGTCACATTTTTTAACACCTTGCACTGTACTGTAGGAAAAATGCATCAAGAAAAATAGCACAACATCGTGCATCCACGTTTATTGGCATTTTGGCGCAAGCTTATCACATGTTTGCCCCTCCGGCAATTTGTGCGGAAAGATAGAGTCTCCTTTTCACGATGGAAACGTCACAACCAGCTAAACGGTAACGGTTATTACAAATGGACTCATCGTTGTTCAGATCTCACTTACTTTCGTCTATTATAGAAAGAAGATCTATACGTACCAAAAAGGGAAGAAAGATATATAAACATTTTATATTTATATGAACTGGAGGCTTAAGCAACATATTTTCTACCATTATAGGACATTAGCAGTGTTTGTAGGATGGGGCGTACATGTGTGTGTGTGTGTTTTGTTTGTTTGTGTTTGTTTGTTCTTGTTTTTTGCTGTAGAATTTTGCGAGCAAGTACTAAAACTATTTCCTACTGGCATGGCATGCACTCATCTTGCTCTCCATTATATGCAGGAAGACGCAGAAAAGACTTTTAGAAACAGAATATGATACGAACACTGAAAAAAAACCAATTAGTGCTTATTACTTTGATAATTACATGAAGAAGAAAAAGAAGAGCACCAGTAACGTCACAATCGTGCAACCTGCTAGTTGCCCTTGCCTAAGCGCCTGAATAAATCACGTAATAGACACAATTGACCCAAGTTCCTGACGTTTTATGCTTTTGATTTACCACTACGAGGCATCGGTAATCCAGGAGGGCACTGTGGTATAGTGGATAAGACTCCTAACTGTAAAAGAGGTCCCGAGTTCAAGACCTGCCATGCGCTTACGTCTTGGACAAGATTTTTCACCCACTGTCTCCCTCGACCCTGCGGTAAAAGTGGGTGACTGGAAATGTCCATGTAATAATTCTTTAATGAACAGTGCTGACGCCGATTGGGATACTCTGGACAGATAAGTTATATAGATCAGACCATAATCATAGAGGCATTCGTGCTTCATCCTGTCAAATGAACAGTTCATGAACATTAGTGATAGGTACCAGTAACCCATGGTATTATACATATACACACATACATTGTTTGTTTTAAACATTCAAGAAGACAACGGGATTTCTGTGACGTTGGAGACCGGAGGTGTTTAGTGATTATTGATTGCGAGATAATTATATATGCATATACATGTAAATGTTTGATATGTTTGAAGAATAATTCAGTGATGTGGATGATTTCTTTTCCTGCCAAGCAAATGTATATCGGTAAATAGCTGATTGTTTACATTTTTTTTCTTGTCAGTGGGAGCTCTGTCCACTTCCACTCTCCACTGCCTAGTACGTGTAGCACACGTCCTTGCTTGTTAAATAAGTTCATGTTAGGCATTGTACACGAGGCCATGGCCTTGTGTACCATACGCAACGATGTTGATTCTGTGTCATCTGTGTTCGTGTTCATGTTCGTTTCCCTGTTCTGTGTGTGTTTCATGTTTCTCTGTACGAATTTCGGTTTCCTTTCTTCTTTTAGGTCTGCATACCCCCACGTAGCTGCTGAGCTAGGACCAGGCGGGAAGCCAGCTATTAATTCCCGAATGTTTTATATTTTAACCCATGGCTAACTCAACAAATTTTGCTTTTAATTCTTTGAATAGTGATGAATTCTATAACACAGTAAGGCACTCTGAATCTGATCATGTAAATATTATTTCCAGTGTATATGAAGATTACATATCCGATAAATACAATGCCTCAGCACAAGAATTTGAATATAACTTTGACTCAAATGATCCAGTCCAGAGTCCATCGTGTGTTTATTTGACCGAAAATCAGCATAAAAATCGGATCACGAATACAGTTGGTGAAAATTTTTTGTTAGCTCACTTAAACATACGCAGTATCAACAAAAATTTTGATAAGTTGCGCTTACTCTTAGAAAACCCAGATCATAAATCTTGCTCCATCATAGGGTTAACAGAAACATGGCTGAACTCTAATATCAGTCATTTATTTTCTTTACCCGGATTCGAATTTGTATTTAGAAATAGAAGCGAGAGAGTTGGTGGTGGAGTTGGTTTGTACATCTCGAAAAAAATTTAAATATATTATACATGAGGAGATTAGTGTTATGAGCGATGTACTTGAATCCCTTTTTATTGAATTGATAAATCCACATGGAAAAAACATTATGATTGGAGTAATTTACGGGTCCCCTCGTTCGAATTTAAATGATTTTTTGACTGTTTTGCAGGATTTAGTACAAAATCCCATGATACTTAATAAAGATACATTTTTGATGGGCGATTTTAATATCGATCTCATGAAATGTAACTCCCAAAACAGTTCAAAAGAATTTATAGAAACATTAATGTCTGCTTCGTTTTTACCATTAATCTCTAAGCCTACCCGTGTCGCCAGCCAATCGGCTACCCTCATAGACAGCATTTTTTGTAATGTTTTTCCACTTCCTGAGTCTGGTATCGTCCTCTCAGACATCACTGACCATTTTCCTATATTTGCTCAGGTACCAATTAAACTGATTAAACAAAATAATTATTATAAGCGTCGTAAGATTACTGCAGATAATCTTACAAGTCTCCAAAACAGTTTAAAAGAAATTGACTGGTCTTCTGTATACAACACTACCGATGTCAACTTGTCTTACAACTATTTCATATCTACTCTTACCTCCGAAATCGATAACCATATTCCCCTGAGTAACATAAAAAATAGATATAAGCAAATTCCAAGACTCCCGTGGATAACCCAGTCTATATTACGATCTATAAATAGGAAAAATAATTTGTTTTATAAATATAGATGTAATCCTACTGAAAAAAATAAGAAAAAATATGTTTCATACAAAAATACACTCACCAAATTATTACGTACGCAGAAGAAAATGTTTTATGTTAATCAGATAAGCAAATACAAAAATGATATCAAAAACACATGGAAAACATTAAAGAATGCTATGAATACATCAAACAATTCATCTAATATTTCTGAAATTCGGTGGGGCAATGCCTCCAGCAACACTCCCGCTGGCATGGCGGAAATTTTCAATGACTTTTTCTCTTCAATTGGAAAAAATCTTTCTCAAAATATTCCTCTTTCTAGTAAATCTTTTAATGATTTTTTAGATACACCTAACTCCAAAACTATATTTTTTGACCCAACATATAAAGAAGAAATAATAAAGATTGTTGCTAATTTGAAAGAAGGAAAAAGTCCTGGTCATGACGGAATTGGCAACTATTTGATAAAAAACATAATTTCTCAAATAGTGGATCCCTTAGTACACATTATCAACTCATCGCTTACAACTGGCCATGTGCCAAATAGCATGAAAATTGCGAAAGTAATTCCTATTTACAAGAAAGGGGAGAAGGATGATGTCAATAACTATAGACCCATATCTTTATTATCTTCTATTTCTAAGATTCTTGAAAGAATAGTTTATATCAGGACAGTACGTTTTCTTAAAACCTGCGACATATTCTCAAACTTTCAATTTGGATTCAGGGAAAATCACAGCACAACACACGCACTACTTGCCCTCATCGACAAAGTCACACACGCACTCGACACACTTTCACACACAATAGGTATCTTCTTGGACTTCTCCAAGGCCTTTGACACGATTAACCACGGAATACTTCTCGCCAAACTGTCTCATTATGGAATACGTGGAAAGGCCTTGGAGTGGTTCACGAGTTACCTATCAGAAAGATCCCAATTTGTACATGTCAACGGCTTTGACTCTCAAAGTAAAACAATTGCATGTGGTGTTCCACAAGGGAGTTTATTAGGCCCATTGTTATTCATTATTTATATTAATGAATTTCATAGATCCTCGGAGAAACTTTCATTCATATTATTCGCGGATGACTCTAACCTTTTTTTCTCACCCTGACCCAAACATTTTAATAAGAACAGTCAATGAGGAACTGAAAAAGGTTATACAATGGATATACGCAAATAAATTGTCATTGAATATTCAAAAAACAAAAGTTATACTTTTTAGTAATTCTTTAGATAGCCTCCCAGGCAAAATAACATTTGATACTACTCCCTTAGAAGAAATTTCTTCCTTTAAATTTCTTGGTGTTTGCGTTGATAACAAGCTTTCATGGAGGAATCATATTGATAACATATGTAAAATTATATCACGTAACATTGGCGTAATGAATAGATTAAAATATTATCTTCCTTCATCTGCATTATTAACTATTTATTCTAGTTTGATATTACCTTATTTAAATTACGGGATTCTTGCTTGGGGTAATACATATCAGATGTTACTTGATAAACTTCTTTTATTGCAAAAGAAAGCGCTTAGAATTGTTTTTAATTTACATACCCGAGAACATACAGATGCTTTGTTTTCTGACCATAAAATATTAAAAGTAAATGATTTGTATGTGTTTCAACTTGGCCAGTTCATGTTTAATTACAACAGTAACTTTTTACCTAAAATATTCCATGATTTATTTCATTGAAACAGTCATGTTCATAACTATCCCACGCGACGATCCGACGAATTTCATCTTCCATTAATGAGAACCGCACATGCCCAAAATACATTTCTTTATACCGGACCCAGACTTTGGAATGATTTAGATAATAGTTTAAAAGATTCCCCCAAATTTGTTACATTCAAATACAAACTCAGAAAATATTTACTTTCTACTTATAATCATAGATAATTTTAATTGTTTTGATTCATGCTTGAGCCTTCACCTGTCCTGATGTCGCAGCACTTGGCGTGTTCTGTGTGCAGACTTCTCTTCTTTCTTCTCTCCTCTTCCTCTCCTGTCTTTTGTTCTTCGTAGACTTGTATTGTTACCGTCTTCTCTCCTCTCGGTACTGTCTCGCGTCTTACAGTGTATATACGTGTGGGTAATCGAATGTGTGTACGAACGTGTTGTCCTTGTCATATTTTCCCGGTACACGTGGTTCAGTGAGCAGTGTCCGGGCACTAGCATTGGTATTCTATATTTTTTTTCCCAACCGGTGTATCTCAAAATAATTACATGTATATTATTATAGAATAGTATATAATTTACTCATTATTTATCTAGCGATCCACGTCCGACAAGCTTTGCTTTTTAGTGGATCACTATTTTCCATAATCGAATTTATTTTCCGCTCGCCCACGAAGAATTTATACAGTGTTTTTCCTAAATATTGTACATGTTATATGTTGTTCTATAATTTGTCTCGTATATATATTACATGAATCTTTTGCAAACGTTTGAACCTTATTTCAACACATGTATACTTTGTACTATGTTTTTTTTATTTTCGATGATTGGAAATAAACTATGATTGAATTGATTGATTGAATTGAACGACACCCCAATTGATCGGAAAATGATAATCAAGATTGAGCTTGATTCAACTGGAAGACTACATTGCAATCTGTATAGCAGTCCCCACATTTCCTGCGCGATCGTAGGATATACGATTTGATATCGTTTCTATGTGTAGGCAGTAAAATGAAGTCAAACAGGGAAAAACAATTACGGGAACAAAAACATGTAAGCATTTGGACGAAACACAGATATATAATGTTCTCTTGTTGGTGATGGCGGCGATGCACACGCGCGCTGTTGTCTGGTGATTGGGAAAGGCAAGCTCATCGCTTTCGCGCCTTTGATATAGCAGCAAATTTGCAGTTGGGGAGATCGTAATCATGTTGTCACGTCATATTGCAGCGGCGAAGTGAATGAATCAACAAGTGGAAAGAAAGAAGAAGAGAGAGAGTTAAATGGATTCCGCTCTAGATAATTCACGAGAGCTTTTCTTCTTCCTCTCCTGGGGTATAGCAGGGACATTGCCTCTGACAAGAGAGAGTAAAATTCTTTTTCATTACGATTCCAGTCATGCCTTTCTTTCGTCCGCACTCATTGAGGAGAAAATAGAAACGAAAGCTGTTAGAGATATATAGGGGAACAAACCCGCAAGTCTTCCGACTTATAGTGGGGGTTTTTTCTGTCCGTTCGTTTTCCGTTCATACTTGTCATAGTTATTCTCACTACTTATCCATACTAATCTAGGCTTTACAGTGATATCTTAATATATCTCATGTGCATTTTCAGATTCCTTGTATAGTGTATGTTTCTTTACATTTTCAAAAAGCTTCTTTTTGCTTATTTTCTCAGGTGACAGGTTAGATCTATTTTCTTTGTAACATTCGCACGATTATATATCATCACTTAGTTGTGGAAAATGTGTGCTGTAATCGAAATGGTGTGTGTGTGTGTGTGTGTGTGTGTGTGTGATTTATATACCTTTTTTCTTTCTAAAACTAGAATTTACAATGGCGCAGAATGTACATGCTGTATAATACTGTGTATATTGAGACTTTTGCAATATCTCCTCAGTTGACCTTTACACGAAATGACTTACTCTTACAGCAGTAGCGATAGCCAGAGGGAGGAAACCCTCGAGCTACTAGAGACTGCCACCGCAGTAGCATGCTAAACAGTGCAAGTTACTGTTTTGTCACGTCTTTTATGTACGAGAGCCACCCACAAAAATTCTCTTGTTCATAACCTTTCTAACGCGTTCGTATGGAGACATATTTCACACGTTGTTTTTCAATGTGATATCGATTATTTACCACTCTTGACAAGCTTGCAACTACTTCACAGCGAGGTGGCGAAACGGTCGCTCTGTAATTTCAGCGCCATCAAATATTTAGACTATAATATCCAATTGTGTGTTAGTGGCTCCTCTGGTGCTTTATCTTTTCCAAAACTGGTCCTTCCAAAGTTTTATTCTGATTTCTCTCCCTATTCTCTTTCTATCTCTCTCTCTCAAAAAAAAATACTGGATGAAGGGGATCATCCCATGAGACCGGCATCCACGAGTCATACAGCCCACGAGTTCGACATTGATAAAAGGTCCATAAGTCATAAAACCCAAGAGTCATACAACCCATGAGTCCGACGGTATAATATAATATGCGAACAAGGCCCATGAGTCCGACACTAGGCAAACAAGGTTCACGAGTTCAACACTAGGCAAAAAGGCCCATGAGTCCGATAATAGGCAAACAAGGTTCAAGAGTTCGACAATAGGCAAAAAAGCCCACGAGTTCGACACAACATTATGGGGCTTGAGACGTCAGTCTCGTGGGCCTATTTTGCTTAGTGTCAAACTCGTGGAGCTTGTTTGCCTAGTGTCGGACTCACAGGCCGTTTTTGCCCAGTGTCGAGCTCATGGACTGTATGACTCGCGGGCTGTAGGGCTGGTGGGTGTCGAGCTCGTGTCGTGCACCCAAATGAAGTGCGTGAATGTTTGTCCGTGCGTCTGATACGAAGTGATACTACTAGCCAAAGCTGTGTAATGTCCATGGTGTCTGCATTCATGTCAGTTCATGCGTAAGTTTGCATTTTCACCTTGCCTCGCGAGTCTGTCTGTATGGCTATATTATTATGTTACGTGTATGGTTTCGCACGACACTGCAGTCTACGCAACTTCAGTGCTGCAGTGTGACCGTCACATTTTCGCTCCAAGCAACACTGTACTGTGTGAAAAGTAATCGATATCCTATTACATTCTCTCCCTCCCTCCTTCTCTCCCTCCCTCTCCATCTTTCTCTCCTGTTCTCTCTCTCTCTCTCTCTCTCTCTTTTATCCCCTTCTCTGTCTACACTGTAGCACACACACACAAAAAAAAAATATGCTAAGAGACACTTCTGCTCGAAGATTGTTAAATCTTCGCAATTTGAAAAGCCTTGACCTAAAATTCACCCGTTTAATTCGGTGATTACGGTATCATTCCAATGATCACCAGCTACAACAACCACTCCTGCTGACTCTTGGATAATGGACAAAACACGTCTTTGTTATTCCCTTTTTTCGATTCCTTTGTGTGTGTGTGGGGGGGGGGGGGTTGTATCTTTTTGAGCACCGTAAGGACGCTTACCAATTTCTAAGCAAAAATTCGTTATATCTATTCGAGTTACAAATCACACGTAACTGACTCACGTATCGGCTGTTTCGCACGATTGCAAAAACATCATTACATCAACGTTACCTGTCTGCCAAAAATGGATTAAACTCGTTGAGGAAGCATGTTATGAGCATCGGAGTTTCTGTGTTCTATAATCTCTGGATTTGTAGGATTTCCTTGCAGAAACTAATTTATTGATTTTCTATTATGTAAATTTTTGACGTTTAAGCTATATACATGACGGTAAAAGCTGATGAAATACTTGAGCAATAACAAATGTCATAGACAAACTCAGTAATACGGCTCCACAAGCAGTGTTTAGGGAAAATTTGAACTACGGTTACAAAATATGTATATATATATATATATCTATATATGCCTTGCTTCTATTTGCCTTGCTTCTTTCACGAATACTTCCTCATTGATATTTTGCAGATCATTCACATTTCAGGCTTCTGTTGCTTTTTTTCTTTCGTGTTCAGCTTATATCAACATATATATCCACAAATTTGCCTCCTGCGTCACAAGTCATTCTGTGCATCTTTGCAAGGAAAAAATGTACTTTTTCTTCATTTGTCGCTGCTATTTTTAAAGAAGTATATTCTGGATTCTCTTTCTGTATTCATCACTTTGCATTCTCCTTTTCCTCTCCCTTTTCCTTTCTGTCTCTCACGTACACACATCACACACACACAAACAAACAAATACACAAACGGTATTCTGTACTCTTCTATTTCTCTTTGTTTTATTTTGTTCTGCTCCTGGTTCTTTTATCTGCATAGGCAACAGATACTATAAGCTGTCATCCTCGCTTCCGCCCGTATACCGGGTCTCTCTCCGCGATTGGCCCGATACATAATAATTCTGTTTCCGTTTTTCATTTTAGCTCGTGCTCCTTCATGGCAAAAGTTTCATTTCGCTTTTTGCTGGAGAGATGCCAACCCTGGCACAGAATGTTAAGTGAATGAATGCCCGTCGCTGCCGAGTTCAAGTGCGTTCACGCACTCGACGCAGTCATATTCAAAGTCACTCGAGCTGTGTAATACATCTACTATACGTCCCCTGTGGGTCGCCTATCAACCGATGACTACGTTGTCAACTTGCAGCGTCACTTCGTAATTAACGAAAGACAGACGAAGAAAAAATGTTGAAAACAATAATGAAAGACAGAACGAAAAAAAAAAACGGACAGACAAAGGAGACAGACAAAAACCCCGAGAGTAGTTGTCATTTTGCTCAAAGCGTTGTATGAGCACGGAAGTTTGAAATCGGGCGCGAAGATACAAACATGGCATGTTCACCACGCCTGCCAGCGTCATTTCGTCACTCACTTGAACAACATGGAGGTTCTCGTGCAGATGACGATGCATTCACCTCAACACCACGGTATACATCGATTTAATTTCCGGATACCTTTCATTTTGCGAAGAACGGAAGGACAATGTCCTTTCCGCCCAAGAAGCCGAAAGATATTGGACGCGACGGCGAAGCAGGGCCCGAACGCGAAAATGGCAAACTTTTTTAGAGAGGGTTCAGGGAATGTAGCAAGCATGACACAGTCTGCACAAGTCCCGGGTGAACACGGTGGATTATAAACTGGATGTTAACTAGGGATGTGGATGGAGGCGGAGATGAAGGAACAGAATGTTCCCTCCGAAGAGTAGAATTTGAAACGATATTCGGCGAGGCTAAGAGTCCCAACTCGAAGTCTAGGGACCTATAACATCCTGAGATAACATTATAAACCCTCATGTCAGAATATTCTCATTTTCCCGACGGATAAGAACAAAAAAGACCCCGCAAGTCATTTGTTTTCTTGCCTTGATTAGGAAATTATAACAGTTGCACGAGGAGACCGTTCAAGAAGTTTATGAGTTTTACCAACGCCTGGAAAACACGAATGTCTCATTATTTTTTTCTTTTGGTTTTGTTTGGAATGGTTTGATTCTGTGTCGTTGTTGTTTTTTGTTCAGTTTTTTTTTCTCAAAGTGCAATGACAAAAAATAAACGGTATGCTATCATAACCAGAGGTACAAACTAATGTGAGAACAAGCAATTTAATATCTAAGTAGTTACTGTTGCTTGTAACACAAAAATAAAAAATAGTATGCTTCTTCTGGATGAGTCTGAGAGAAAATAATCATAGAAGACTACCATCATAAGCAGAGTTTGACAGGGATCAGATTCATTTCCTGCCATTCGAAACAAGAAAACAGAATGATAAAATGATTCAAAAAATGCAATTTCATACTTTCGATGCTAAAGTATTAAAGTCTGCCAACTATCGTCAATCATCTCCATCACCGCAGAGAAAAACTTTCGCACCTTTGACGACCAGCTACAGACAACTGAAGATCAACGCAGGTTGAATACAAAACCAGATTCCATTGAAACAGTGGTCGAGTGTGTGTGTGTGTGTGTGTGTGTGTGCGTGTGTGTGTGTGTGTGTGTGTGTGTGTGTGTGTGTGTGTGTGTGTGTGTGCGTGTGTGTGTGTGTGTGTGTGTGCGTGTGTGTGCGTGTGTTGATTCCAAGCCGAGAGGGTTCAGGTGGACGAGTTTTCTGTCAAGAAAATGTGTGTCTAAAAATAAGGAAGATATGAATAACAGATTGATGGAAAAAAAACTCTCTTTTTTTATCTCTCTCCCATTCTATCTTTCTCATATCTCTCACATAGTATTACGTCAAAACCCAAATGTAAATGCGAATTGAGGGAAAATAGCAATATTAGTAGAACACATCAGTGAAAATTTGAGGAAGATCGGAAAATCGATTCAAAATGTGTGCCTCTTTAAAGTTTCGGTGCCATCATCGCTTGATAAGGAAACCACTACAATTCATCATGTCATTACGGACAGCGATATTAGGAAAATATTACGAAAATTCAACACAATTTTCACTTTTCTAGCATAATCACAGAGCACTTGTCTTATTTCTTTCAAAAATCCGGGAAATAGTAATATTGCCCTTTATATATGTACGTAACAAGTCGATGGAATGTGTTCTTCTCATGAAAAATGAAATTTGGGATGTGGAATTTTCCTCCAATTTTCTTTATATTGTTGTTCAAATTGACGTCATGAACTGTAGTATTTTTCTTATGCAGCAATGACAGCACTGAAACTTTAAAGATTCATAACTTTTGAATCGATTGTCCTCAAACTCTCACTGATGTGTTCTACTAAATTTGCTGCTTTTACTCAATTCGCATTTGCATTTGGGCTTTGACGTAATACTACGGTATCTTCAATAGGGCACGGTACGTCACTGACTCCGGGCACTAAGGAAGAAAGAAAGAAAAATGACTGGATTCCTTTTTGCGATAAACTTTCACTTTTCCTTTATATAAAAAAAAAGCTATGTTGATACCTTTCTGGTCTTTTTGGTTTTGTGTTTGTTTTTGTTTGTATTGTTCTTGTGTCTGTATGGAGTTATTAATATGTTGTCGTCATGCACGCGGGGCGGCTAAATGTAGTAGAGTGATTTGTCATATGAGTCAAATCACAATTCAGGCGAATTCTGAAAATAGACCCGCCAGACGTCAAAAAGATATTGGGCATCTGTGCAGACGGTTTGGGAGAGATATCTTTCTTTCTTTTTTCGCATTCTGGAACGATCGTTTGTCGCGCTGTCTTTGAGAACTGAAAACAACAACAAAAACGAACTTTTAGGGTGTCAAATAAACAAATCACATGTGTCTGTTCTTGTTTGATGCGGGGGTAGTGATGCTGATGTTGCAACCAAGCGACAATGACGGAAATGGGTATTTTGATCTCGAGAAAATTTAGCGAACCACGCTCGCTTACGACATCTTATCGGACAAAAATAGAGAGCTTGAAATTATTGATTGATTCTATCTTGGTATAGTTCTTGAAACGCTGAGAATAAAGGAACGAAAGCGACAATATAGCACTTATTCAGATTTGAATTCTCTCCACTAAGTTGCCAAACCTTGAATCAACTGATGATAATCTCATGAAATGTTTCACGATTGTAGGAGCACCGCATTTAAGTGCATAAAAATCTTGTCATTTTCCACTGTAGACTTGAGGAGATATAATCTTCAAGCGACCATATTTTTTTTTTGCTGGATTTTCATTGCCATTAATCTATCACTTCTGAAAGTCGAGCGTAGCATTTACTACTACTTTCCTCAACAGAGATTCCCAACACAATTAAGTGGCTACCTTCACTACATAGTCAAAGAAGAACGAGAGGACTTCTGCTACCATACAAAGTGCCGTCGACTGCAGGCAAATAAACCCGAAACTCGGGATAAAATTCATGAGCTATCAAAGGAATTAGCCGAAAATTAGAATCACATCACACTAACAGTAGAAACGGGGTTAGGGGCTGCAGTTTGGTGTATGAAAAGAGAAAATAGGGACAAATAGGGAGAAAAATACAACACCCGGGTTAACTATGACCCGCAGCCCCGCCACCTTAAAAAACTTTATTAGTATGAGTATATAAAAAAAAAGTTGATCTGCTGCTCAAGATTTGATCTCAGTATCACCTAGGTCAAAGTTATTTTTCAATAGGGCCCCATTTATTTTACTACTGTTTATCCACAACAACATCGACAACATCTCTCATCAGTCTCAAGAGGAATACATGAACAGCCCTTTTTTTTTTCATCTCGTTATTGGTGAACGTTTTATCTTGTTAAGCATCGTTTGTTTTCCCATATCAAAGTAAGGTAATCGTCCGGGGCTATCACCGAGGGTTTGACATTGCTTGCACTATTGATGAAACGCCATTCAGTGCACTTGTGTAAATTAGTCAACCAAAATGCACCGATGATTTTTTTTTCTTCTTCTCTTTGTGCGTGCGTGTGTGTGTGTGTGTGTGTGCGTAGTGTTTATCGTTTACTTTTTTTGAGGGGGAGGGGGGTCCGATATCACTTTTAATCAATTATTTGTCGCTGTTTCTGTTTTTCTTATCAAAACAAGCACTGTTTTGCTTTCAGATTGATTAAGTGCAATTTAATATAGAGCGGTCAATTGGACTTCATAACACTTACCTTGCGGTGACACGCCTCGGATAATTACGGATATCAAAGAGAACAATTACAAAACACCTCGTATAATGGAGTCACAATAATCGTCCATTATCATCTAAGGCTTTAGATCTTTTCTTTTTTTTGATAGAAGTTGAATAGTAACAGTTCAAAGGTCACACAGCAACACGCAAATTGATAAAAGAGGCGATCAAGGGTCGAAGCGTAGAATGCTTTTATCTTCATAATAACTGACTTGTGGTGTTCGGTCTTAATTGTCAAGTCAACCAAGGATATTTCGCCCCTCCCTCCCTTCCATGGCTCAAAGTCACATACCAAAGTAAATCCGGAATTGAATGGCTTGCACTGGTAATGGCGTAACTTTCATCAACTTCAAAGTACCCATGGTTATGCTATTATAGCAAAACTACATTTGAAAAAAGGAAGATAAGAACATTGGGGTCGAAATTCTGTCGACACTGCCTTACAGACCCTATCCGTGACATAACAATTAGCTTGATGGCACCATAACAACATTTTCAGCACGTCCGTATATTCCCTTATACATACACACACAGGCACACACACATGCACACACTCACACACGCACACACTCACACACACATACCTAGACACACCTGTAGGCTGAAATTCCACCTTGTCGAATAATGTTGATGAACCAAACTGACAGCGATTAAATGTCGGATGGATGACCTTCTGGGTTACCTCATAATATCATCCCGTAGGGAAGCTGCACTTCTTCATAACCACCAACTTGGCAACATTATGACGAAACTGGAGTCACCACACACTCGTCGGGTTTCTCATAAAGTTATATCCAAACTTTTTTCTCCTTCTTCTTGGGAGTCATAGTGGAAACAATCCCCCCCCCCCCAAGAAAAAGTTTATAGCACCCCTCCCTGAAGCGCTGGGGATGGTGGCCACGCCCACAGACTCTGACGGTTGATTTGCATTTACTGCTTCATGCTTCATGTCGGTTTTACACACTCTAACAGTTTTACTCCAAGACTAAAAGATCATGGAGAGATAGAGCATTAATGTCAGCAGCTCCCCACTTATGGAACAGTCTCCCGGGCTCAGTGAAGGATTGTGAGACTGTCAATGACTTCAAGAGAAAATTGAAAATACACATTTGGATTGATTTCTTAAAGATGATCATGTTGCAGCTTTATTCAATATACTGTCAGATTGTGTGTTTCTTATGAACAGTAACTGTGAGCGCCTTGAGAACCCATGAGTAGATATGTTGCACGTTATAAATATCTACATTATTATTATTACTGCCCTAGCAATGAGTCATTTTCAGGTCTGCCAGCTAAGAAAAAAAGGTCACCGGTCACAAACATCAAAATGATATTTTGAACAGAAAATACTTTCTGTTGTCTTGCAAATCAAAATCAGTCGGACATCACTTAACTCTGACCAAGATTTATTCTTATTAGTGACGCTGCTCTCTCTTTTGTACCTACATCTGCAACTGTATACATATCATATTATCACTGTAGATTTTTGTTGTAGTTCCAGGAAAAGCTTCCTTTCACCAGTTTCACGTTAGTGGGAGTCTTGTCCATGTACGTTCGTCACGCAGGCTAGATCTCCCAGCCGAACTTCCTTTGGACCATGATATTGACAAGGTGTTCTAAAAATCAATTCCTACAAATACGTACATAAACAATATATGAAATTGGAACGCTTTCAGGGGACAAAATGTCAAATTGTACGATTTCATACCCTTGTTGTCTTTTTGATGCGATTCCAATAAAACTTTCACTGTTCTGTTTTGACAATGTTTGTCATCATGGACGCGCAGTAATGAAGTTGGTTTCGCATGGAAATTCTATTCTACTTTTTGCTTTCAAATTTTCTACCTTGCAGTGTGAATTCATAGAGGGGCTGGGCTTCTGCCGGGGTTCTTACAAGTGCGTCTGCAAGAAGGGCTACTACTTCCCGGACCTGAACGCGGAGCACCACTACTACAACGGCACCGAAATGGAGGAACAGTACGACCTCTTTATCTCCTCCAAGAGCAAGCGGTACGAGAAGCTGATTTGCCTGCCCTGCGGCGAAGGCTGCGAAGAGTGCGTGGACGGACGCTCATGTATCTTCACCTACAACTGGCCGCTGCGGACCACCTTCCTGGTCATCCAGTGTCTGACCATCGTCGGCATGATCCCACTCTTCGTCTTCACCATCCAGTTCCGGGATATCAAGGTGGGTCCCGCCCTTCTCTTTACCCCCGCCCCTCCCGCCCCACGCTCCTCCATCAAGGAGAGATGATGTTGTACATCCATAATTATTACGTGAGAAGTACGAAATATGAAGAATGACGGACGGCGAGGTGTTTCCATTGAATGACTCGGGTTAGGAAGCCGAGGTGGCTCAATCGGTAGCGTATCTGTGTTTCCATTGAATGACTCGGGTTCCGAAGCCGAGGTGGCTCAATCCGTAGCGTATCTGTGTTTCCACTGAATGACTCGGGTTCGGAAGCCGGATCCGAATCCAAGTGAGTCTCACTGAGCAATGTTGTGTGTTAGGCCTATCATGGCGTCCTACCCCCTCTAGTAGAGGCAAAAACACATGAAGTAGAGGTCCCGGGTGTGAGAGAGTCACAACCCACGCACGTAAACGTTCCCTCATCAGTCATTCACTGCGGAGAGCTGAGTGGACCACCCGGTGAAATGATCCGCCTCAAATATTCACAACTACCATGGACTCCATGGAAGACCAGCTACTGCTGCTGAATATCGGCTATCCGGCCATCCTGTCAGATGGGGAAAAAATGAAACAAACAATCAAACGAGAATCAATTATGTTGTCAATTACTTTGTCGAGCATGCAATATTTTACTTGCGACATATTAACCGACTGATATATTTGAACTCGTAGCAAGGGTACTCACTGGTTGTTAGCCGACCTGGTTTACAAACAACCTTTTGTGAGGAACTAATATCATTTGATCCTGTCCAACACGAGACTTTTTAGCGCACCTGAGCCAAAGTGTTAGAGCTAAGTTAGAGATATGAGTAAGTAAATTGGTGCCAGTGGGTGCCAGTGGCTGATTTGAGTATGCCCCCTTGGGGACCAAATTGGGGACCAATTTTCACATTTTCGTCTTCTTGAAAACACATGGTCAAATTTGTCTTCAAACTTGGAAGACATCGCTAGGGTTATAGAAGCAAATTTGTACGAATGGGCACCATGCCCCTACCCCAGAACCCCAAGAAGACACATCACAGAAATTTCCAAAACAAAATGTTCTTTTAACCCCCCCCCCCAAAAAAAAAAGCTTCCGGTAAGCATGTAAGTGTGCGTACTTTCGAGTTTGTTTATATGGCAGATCCAGGAATGTGTGTGGCCCCTCTGGACCAGAACCAAAGTGGGGACCACTTGATCTTCCTTTTGAAAATGCTTGGTTACATTTTCTACAAACTTGGCAGGAAAAATAGTCAGTGTGAAAGAATGATACGAATGGACACCATGCCCCCTGGATTCTCCCACCCCCCCCCCCCCTAGTTGCCTATATTCTTCCTTGGCAATATTTTGCATGAATGCGTGGAAGGTAAACTTGGGATACTCAGGTGAGCGCTACATCCTGGGTCTCTTGTTATTGAAAAAACAAGCAAACAAATGACTTGATGCTATATTTAGGCACTCACGGAATATTAAGCTTTATGGGTATGGAAAAGAATAATTGGACATACAGATCTTTTTTTTTCTCAAAATCACGAGAAACAGCAGGACTAAAGTTGAATTACACAATGCAATATCATTAAAAGCGAGATTTAGAGAAGCTCAGTGTTCGGGATCGAACCGAAGCGCATGAGCAAATTTTTAAAAAGAGGGAAAAAGCAGGCGGAGGTCGTTGAAGGAGGCAAGGAAGGCAACGCCGGAAATGGTAATTGATTGGGAGAACATATTTTTATCCGAACTGTTTGCATACATATCATTCTACGATTCTTGCCTCGTCCTTCTCAATCCAACCTCCACTCCCACAGTTCTCCCCCTACCCCGCCCCCTTCTCCCTCTTTTGCGACCTTTTTTTTTTTACTTCGTCGAATAATTTCGGAGCGTGGATTCGTGCGCTATCCAGAGAGCAGGAAGAAGCGCGAAGCATACCGGAGGTTTGTGACATGGCAGGCGATCTGGGCCGACTATACTGCTGACGTTATCGCTGACGTTTCCCCCAAAGCGAGTTTAATGTGAGCTTTTAACAATTACTGCAAATGAAGCCCCGTCGGCCGAATAGAGTGCTCCTCTGCGCGCATTGCTAGCTGGGACGTACGTGCTTCATTAAAATAGAGATAGAACCTGGAGCTACGGCTAAATGGAAATGGGGCTTTATGCGGCTCTTCCTCGCTAAAATTTGGCTTTTGACAGCATTACAACTGCAAATGCAATTTATATATATATATATATATATATATATATATATATATATATATATACATACATATATATAATGTATATAACATGATGTAGATATATACGCGACTGCAGATACATAAATAGATGCAGATAGTGAAATGACAGGGAAATACTGGCGAGGATTTTCTTTCTCTCTCTCTCTCCCTCTCTCTTGCCTTTGCGTAGTGTGTTCATCAGTGCCTTGTTGCTTGTGTTGAATGTGCTTTTCAGTTGACTTGTAATTTGACAAAATGAAAAATAAAAGCAACAAATAGACACAAACTAGTTTTCAAAAGTTACTGAGCGGAGACCTTAAATCAATTAATCCTATGTTATAGACAATAAAGAAAGGGACCATAATTATACTATATAGACCAGTTCTGAAGTCCAATGGAATAATGCTGTATACTTGAGTGCAATTGGTGTACCAGAAACCATTATTGCTTGATTACTACTCCAGGGCCCTGTTTCATAAAGCTGCTCTTAAAGTTACGCACGACTTTACGAACGACTTAAATATGGCAAGCCAAGTGAGTTTCCTAATTATTATTAATTTCAATAGCTAAAGTTGAGATTTGCAGATAAAGCAGAATTTGCAGAAGCCTATCGGCCTCCATATAGGCTTCATACGGCCTTTACTGATCCCTCACGTGCTATGCTTGTATATATTTTTTCTCTTCTTTTTGTATTGTGAACTTAATGAACGTGATGTTTTCTTTTTAGCATGTGAAATAGAATTTGAATTTGAATTTGAATTTGAAAAAAAAAATGATAATTATTATTCTTACATGTTAACACACGTCTTTAGTAGGATTATTTTTTGCCCCAATATAGATGAAATATTGACATACACTCAATTTGTTAAAATATAAGGGGGAAAACTGGGCACACATATTGGCACTTCACATTCCAGTTGTTCTTAAAGTCATGCGTAACTTTACGAACAACTTTATGACACAGGGCCCAGCTTTGTCAGGTACCCTTTATGCACCTGGGACAAGATAATTATTGCGGGGCGAAAGACCATGTCCACACGTGTTTATAGCATGTAAGCAGGATTCGAAGGCCTGGAGCCTCGTCTATCGGAGCCTTATTATTGTTTTCATTATTATTATTATTGTTATTATCATTATTATTATTATTATTATTATTATCATTATGATTATTATTATCATTTCTTTGTCACACTGCTAGCCTATGAGATGCAAGTTTGTTTCTTGTTTCCTTCTTTCTTTATTTTGTCTTGATTCTATTGATTGATTGGTGAACTTTTTGATCTATCAAAATTGAACCAAAAAACAAAAGGAGGTAGTCATTTATTTTGTTCACGATAGCTCGACACCACCAAAGCGTCAGTGTGTCAGAGTGAAATCATCCTGAACCGACATTGATTATTTGTTGTTGCGTTCTCTCCCGCTTCGAGTTAATAAAAAATGCTATTTTACGGCTTGATTCTTTAAAATCACCTCTAGAAAAAGGAGAGCACGACTTGAAGGTTTTCCGTTTTGAAGGCAGCCGTGTTTTGTTCCTTGTAATGTTGAATGTCAGTCTCATAAATCTATAAGTCTTTTTGTCTTCCTTATTAGAAAAAAAAAACTAATAGAAAAAGAAAAAGAAACAAAGACTGTCAATTTCCAGGCTTTGTAGGAAAGAGGTCAGACGTTTAAGCAAAGCTTTTGGGAAATAACAGCTGTATTAAGGAGAAAAAGGAAAAACAAAAAGTATTAACGACAAGATGAATAAATTCAGGCATTTATGTTCTTAAATCGCATGCTTCTTAAGAGGGTTTAAAAGCTTTCGTGATACATTTTCTGGTGAGCGTATAAGCGCTCTTGGGGGCGTGTGCATGCGTCCTAAAGCGTGCAGCGGACTAATGGCCGAACGCGAGTGTAATTGCCTTTAACTGTATTTGACGCTTGTTCGACAGCATGTTAAGCTGGATGATGGATAGATTTGTACGGCGTACCCAGAAAATCCTGGCTGCATTGATAAATACTCCTTAAAAAGTTAAGGACAGAAGAAAAAAAAATGTAATTACTTGAATTTCTTTCATGGGGAGATTCAGAAAATTCGAGCCGACAACTGGAAACATGCTTTCCGAATGTAGAGAGCATCAAAAGAAAAGGAGTTGTACATATAGATACACTTCTCTTGTCTAGCATGACGCTCGCTTGATGATGAGAACATTGATTACAGAGAAAAGTGTTCTCCACCCAGCTCTGGCTTTCGTTTGTGTAAGCACATCCGGATGATGATGAAATTAGAAAAAGTAACTTTTTTTCTTTCCACTTTTCTTAGAAACTTTTTTTTCAAATCATGAAAAACGTAGTTTCTTAGCACTGAAAAGATTGATGGAGTTCAACGGCAGAAACGTGTCGCCAAATTGAATAATGACGTCAAAATGAAGTGTGCTGCAATGTTCTTTGTGGCCCATATCAACGCGCAAGAAGTTTTGGATTTCTTTGAAATCTAACTTGCAAGAGGACATTTTGAGACATCATGACTCCAAAGACTGCATCAGCTGTTGTCCCTAAATGAAAGAGTAGAACTTTAATAGGATCAACGCAAGATCTGCAGTGGAGATTTGACAATCGAACCATGTGATTTGTGGGCCATCAGGTCATTGACTACGATGATACTCTTAGTGGTATACACTGATATAGGGAAGATGCTGTGGCTCAGTGGTTAACATCACGGGATCCGAATGTGGAGGTCCTTGGTACGTGGGACCATTGGCAGCAGCCGGCTTTGCCCTGTGGCAAGACAACTTTATTGTCATTGCTTTGCAACTATAGGAGGAAATTTGGTTATAGCAGTAGGTCTCGTGGTTGCTAACTTATCCATTTGCTTCCTCATTGGCCACGTAAAATAAATGCAGAACTCAAACTCAATCTTTTGTCAACTCGTATCCAATGTAAAGTTTCCAGGAAATCTGCATCCTTCGTTTTGACTCACATTGTGTATTCACTGTTTAGTTGTAAAAATTTAAGTGAATCAAGATACTAAATTAAATCGATCGAGAGATCATCTATGTTTTGGAAGGGTTTTTTTTAGGGGGAGGCGGTTGTAAATTTCTCGTTTTTCACTTGTTTGCTATTAATTTTGAGGTGTAGTATACAACCATGTCTCCTTCTCGATATTATGTTATGTAGTTAAACCAAGAAAAGATTCAGAAGTTTTTGATGAAATATCTACCGCTCTGTTTATTTTTTTTTTTTTTGTATTCAAATCCATTCAATAAAGTCATGCAACCACGAAAATGAAGTTGCATTCAGCGTTTGTGATTTCTGATGTTCCAAATACCGGAAGGATTCATCTCCAGAAATAGACATCAGCAGTTGGTCTTTCCAACTTGCTGCTTCACTCGGTATAGACAGAAGACACGTCTGAGTGTCTTGGATGATTTTTTTTTTTTTGGGGGGGGGGGTGGTGATGCGTCTTAAAAACTTGGTAGCCATTCATGAGGTTGAAACTTAAATTGGTAGGGCATAAAGGTTGAATTTGTTCAATCCCGGCACCTGACATTTTTGGCGAATGAGGTTGGAGACCATGCGTAACACCAAGACGCAACCATTATACTTGTGCTTTCAACATACTCATGATTATTATACAGAAGGTAAACTTATTAATGTCGTCGAGCCAGAACGAAAGATAGAATACAGGAGTTTGTCTGCTTTTTAATATATCTCCCTCACATCTTCGTTTCACATTGAAGCGACACTCTTCCCATATGCTTTTGCCAAAAAAAACTCGACTCTAAAGCAGATTTATTAAGGAAAAAATGATGACTGCCTCTTAATCTTGGATGACAGGATTGTATGGAACATTGTATGCGAGAGGTTGTGTTTCTTTTTTAGAACGGGGGAGATGCGATTAACAGAGAATACGTGAGTCACTGCCCTTATGATGATTTTACCTGAAATTGATTATATAGATGATTATGCGCGCGCACACACACACACACACACACACACACACACATAGTTTGTGTGTATTTGTGTGTGTTGTGTGTGTGCATGCATGTGACGTCTGCAAGAGCTTTAGCATGTTTTGTCCTCACCTCTCCAAAGGAAAAGACATAAAAAACACAAGAAGAACAACAAAAGAATACCATTCCAGTTGATGGAAGTTGACTTGAGCGGTGGAATGATTAATCCAGGAGAGATCATCGTTCCCCTGGTATGACATAAACTGTCAGGGGCAATGGGGTAACATCGTGCATAAATGTTCCTCCGCGTTACACTCAAGATCATTGACGACCAACTTTTTGTTGTTGTTTTTTTCGAACGAGTCGTAATACGATTTTTTTAAATACTTTATGAGGTAAATTGATGTTATGTTGATTTATCGTCGTTCGTGTCGTCGGTGTTGGTGGTGCTCTTGCTGTTGTTTGATGTGCGTGCCAGCGGTTGTTACTTTTAACGTCACTCATAGTTTATGAACGTCTCGATGATTTATGGCTATGAGTTTTAGGTAGGGTGAGGTAGAGTTATTCTGGGACCAGACTTTTATTGAAGAAAAAAAAAGCGTGTGTGTGTGTGGGGGGGGGGGGTGGGGGTTGGAGTCATTGCCACCAATCACTCCTCTGTCTTTATTGAATTCATTACGAAACAAAACAAATGATACGAAAAAGCCTGTCTAGCCTTTCTGTCTGTCTGTTTAGCATAATCTATTTTGTCTTTCTGCAATCTCAGTCTCCAAACATTGTTTTAAACTTTTGTTTCCCTCACAGAAAATAGTTCTTTTTTGGGGGGGGCAGTTGTCATCTAACATGTATTTTCTTTTTTTGTAAGTTTTGGCACATTTCTCATTTTTTGGCGTATTGTCTTCTCTTTTTTCTTTTTTTAATGATAAACCTATGTTACTGTTTGTTTTTTATAATCTGTAAACGTCTTACTATACCTGTACACTCTTTCTTATTCATGTTTTTCTAATTATTATAATCATTCTTAAATGCTTTATTCTGTTATCATAGTAATAGAAAATTCATCTCTTCAGTGTTATACTTATTGACCCTTTTCTATTTTTTGTGCTTTTTTTTTTCATTCGACAGGTGGTAAAAGCAGCCAGTCCGGTGTTACTTCGAATCATCCTCATTGGGGCTCTGTTTCTGTACTGCTTGGTGAGTAAAGATTATGATTCAGACTCGGATTCACAAGTTTTTCCTCGTGACATGGAAACCAAGTTTTCATTTGCTGTGTACCACGGTCTGCTGCGGATGATAATGCAATACAGAGTATGCTGCGAACATCAGAATATCGACTAGAGAAACACGTCTCTGTGTCATTGCATTGGGAAGAAAGTATGTTGTGGACAGCATGCCCATGAATAGTTTTTGACCCCTAAGTTGGGATATCAATGAACTCGTGTTCCACATGATAGAAATCAACTGTTTTCGCGTCATACATTCTCAATCAGGACAGAGCAATAGACCCTTGGGAAATGAGCGTGTCATGTTAAAACATTCATAAGCAAAAACAAAAAACAAAACAAAACAAAACAAAAAAGCCAAAGACAAACTCAAAGCACATCGATATAGTCCTCAATATGGTTTACACACACACACACACACACACACACACACACACACACACACACACACACACACACAAACACACGCACACACGCACACACACAAGCACACACACACACTTACGTTTTAAGTGAATATGTTATATATATATATATATATATATATATATATATATATATATATATATATATTATAAAAGTGTGATTTTATATACATCATGGATTTATTCAAATATCTCTGTTCTCGTCATATCATTCTCTCGTCTATTGACTTCACTGATGTTAATAGCGTGGGTGTGTAAAAAATCACAGGAACAAGAGCAGAGCCTGCACTGAATAATTAACGAGCATGGGACATGCACACGTCAACAGAACCGAAGCTCACAAATCAAACACAGCAACAACAAAAAAATAAATAAATGTTCTTCGCTGTGCCCAGTGCAAATGAACACTCAAGGGACAGAGGTATAACATCTCCAGCAGCTTCGGACAGCGAACAAGAGAGAGATATACTGAGGGGTAGAAAGAGAAAAGGGATTGGGCAGGGGGAGGAAGAGAGTGAGGTGGGGTTTTTTTCACTTCAAAATGTTTTCTCATCCAAATCGTATTCGGTCCCTGGTTGACGGATAATCTGTTGGTCGGAGCAAAACTTTTAGATACCCCTCAATCTGTCTTTGGACATGGTCGTTACACCATGAAGTTGTGTTATATAGAATGTGTTTGCCTTATTTCTCTCTCTCTTTTTTTCACTCTGGGTTCAAGTTGACCTTGATAAGAAGAGCATAATTGAAAAAGAAAGTTTTACAAGTTTCAATAACAATCGAACGCTACGTGTAGAATAGGAATGTTTTGATATTTTGTCATTATGCAAGATATAAAAGAATTTCTTGAAGAGGTTATATTAACCTGCACATAAAATGCAGATTTGCTGCGCAAATGAAAGGGAAAATAAAGTGGCTATACAGTCTCATCACCTATCTAATCTGCATGTCACGTAACTAGTGCATTGATATTACTATTTATTAAAACACTAAAATGTTAATATGCCATACATCATTTTACTTCGATTTTCATTAAATATTTATTTTTCTGTTCGCTGAGCGTCATCATTAGTTAAACACTCTCTCATCTCTTGGACTCGCTGTTTTAAGAGCATTAGGTCTGATTAAATATGATTTCGGAGACAAAGTCAAAATGCAGGGATGATTCATACTCACGTGTGAGATTGCTGTATGCCCCGAGGGTCTGCATGTTATTACTATTTTCTCTGTTTTGTAATCGAAATCTAAGAAAAAAACAACGAGAGCAGAGATGATGGCCGAGACAGGTTATCGTAGTCAAGTCAAGCCTTGCCGCATCAAATGCAAAATAGCAGTTATCCAGAATGACGGGCGCTTCCGGTCCGTGGGGTGAGTAATGGGCCCTAAAGGGGGAAGATAGTACTAAGATGGCCTGGGGAGAAAAAAAAAATAAAGTATTTTCATCGGTACACGTTCAAAAAAGAAAAAAAGGGTACATCTAGTACAGTATTAACATTATCATCTTCACGTATGTATCTCCCGCAAAAGGTATTGGGATGATGGGATATATGCATGGAAGTCACGCTTAACTTCCATGTAAGACAAAATCGAATACAAGAATCCGGACGCTGGGGGGGGGGGGGGGGGGAGGGAGGGAGATTTCCTGCTCTACTGCTATCCAACACATCAATAATATTTTTCTCTTTTTCAGCTCTGACGGTAACGCTATACCCTATCAGCAAAGGTCAAATTGATGAGAAAAAAAGGTCAGTCCGAAAGTAAGACTCTGGAGCGGCATTCTTTTTCGCCTGGTAGATGGAATTTCTGATATAAAATTCGTCACTTACATAACAGCTCAAGGCGCGAGAACATTCGAAGAATATATAGATTTTTCTGGCAATGTGCAATCTCCCTCATAGCTAGAAGTATTCTCTGCCTCCAGTTTCGTCGATTCACTCTCTTACAAACTGTTTTTTTTTCCCGCGCAGTATATTTTGTCTCCTTTATGGAGGCGAGAAAATTGGCGCTATACTTTGCAAGATGTCTTCAAGCAGCTGACAAGCGATTGATTGCGATTAGTCTGTTGGGATGATAGATGTAGTCATATAATTATTATCAGTATAACGTTGTGCGCATAAGTGCGCACTCACTTACTCGGCCACAATGGCATGACGGGATACTTGTGTGCGTGTGTGCGACTTTCATTCTCCTTCAATTATATGGTTTAGGCCAAAAGCTGTCGGACCTATAGCTGTTTCAAAGATGGTGAATTCAAGACGAAAGCATTGGCCGTGGAATGATGATATCTATGTACGGTAGTGACAATTGCTAACACTACATTATATAGTAACTTGCATCAGTCTAAGTAGCAAAGAAACATAGCCAACGATGACGATGAAGTCTGGAATGATGGTGGCGCATCAAAGATGATGACGAACTCCGGGTTTCGAATGTCGCTACGGGCTCGCCAATTATACTCCTTTGCGACCTCAAAGATGATGGCGGTATTTCCGTTACACTTTCTCTCTTTTTTTTTTTTTTCGTTTCGGGGTAATTCTCGTCGAGCACTTCCTGCATGTGCAATGCGACAATTTTCTAGCCCGTCCGAGGCGAGCTCCTCAATCATTTTCGAAAGCACACTTGAGGCAGGCAACGCTTGTCTCTTAATGTCGACCTGACCTCAATCGTTACGGAGACGATCTTCCACTCATGGCCACCCTTCCCCCCCCCCCCTCCACCTCCTCCCAACTCTTCCTCCTCTTCCTTCATCTTCTGCAACCCCCATGCAACCCCCCCCCCCCCCATCGTTCCCTTGCTCAGGAGATACTTCAAAGCTTCCAATTACGGTTGCACATTTCCGGGACAAAATCAATACCTTCCCCCCTTTGCCACTTTTTTTTTCTTTCATCCGATCATTCTTGCTTTAGGTGAAGATCAGATGTAGCAGCCGCATATACCTCTATCTCCTCTCTTCTCGCTCCCTCTCCATCTCCCCCTCTTGCTCCTTATCCTCACATCAGACCTCAAATATCCTTCTTCCCTCCCTCTCTCTCCTTTCCCATCGTTTTGCGTGTTTGTATTCATCTATCTATACGAATATCTCTAATCTATCTTTAAAAAGTTCTATCATCTAAATCACGTGACCATTTTTCTACGCATGGTGTCCTGACCAGACCATCGGCTCTGCCACGGCATGCTCTAGCGGGGAACAATGTTTTCTATATCAAAATTACCATAAAATAGTGATAAAACGGCACAAAATCCTCTTTCCCTTCTACTATGTCATCTTCCCCCTCTCCGTCCGATTGATGTACCGGTAACAGGCGCTTAAAGAAGAATATGATATCATATCATCTAAGATATCTCCATCCGGCATTCCAAACGTGATCTGTAAAGACTTTTTGCGAAGGGACCTTGTTCTGCGACGAATTCATTACACATCGTACTCTTATCACATTTCTGGCGGTGGCTGACGAAGTTTGTCTGTGCCCGGCCGTATGGGCTGTAAATCTTTCACCGCTTTATTCTACATAATGCAATAAGGTATGAATTAAATGTCATTAGATGAATAGAATTGATTTTACCTTTGAAATATGAATATACATGAGTTCGATCATGAAGGATGAATGTGCGGGATCTATGCCATTGCCACATTATCATCATTGTTTAACCATGCGTCCGAATTAAGACCTCAATAGCGTGATGTCGGTCGAACGAATTTCCGCGTTGCCCCGGAAGCACAGATGCGTCATCAGTGGAAGATTCGATTGAGGAAGATTCCGCAAAGTTATAAAGAACCCAAAATCTCATACCGCACTCTTTTGGCACCCATTGTGGTTTTACCCAGGCAGCATCTGTAGGCTTTCGATATGGAGATCGAGTCTCGTTGATTCTTTCGGCAAGAGTCTCATACTTTCGTCATCCCCGCCACCATCATCAAGTATTCCTGTTGGCGATTGATGATGGTCAGCATCGTAATGGCAATGTTAGTGATAACAGAGAGAACGGCGAAGAAGGTTTCTTGAGGATATAACAAGTTTTAATGAGGAATATTAAGAATCACTGTTTATAATAGAGATAACACTTGTAACAGCCAAGTAGAGACGTGATTGCTCTCTTTTTTTCTATCAGGATGAAAAGTACTGGAGAATAGCGATGATCAATTATATACGACAGTAGCAGTGATTGTTGAGGTAGTAAGTAGTAAAGGAAACGTTGTAGATACAGCATTGAAATAATACATGATCTGGGCCCTGTTGCATGAAGAGATGCAATTAAAATTTATAGGTCAGAAAATCAAACATAAGTTAGGTATCAGCCAGTCAGAATTAAGTATTCACAGATTAATTTTTGATGTTCTGACGTATGTTTGATCTCGACTCTTATGCAACAGAGCCCATGTATAAAAAGTGATCATAGTAATGGCAGTGTGGTGGTAGTGGTAGTGCGCGAAGAATTACTGATAGCAGTCATTATAAAAGAAATCGTGTTTACCCATTCAAGTTGTTCAAGTTGATTTTATTTCACTTCCAACAAGCAAATAAGAAATACAAAGAAACACTCATATACACAGACGTCATGAAATCAGTACCACAATGCGATGAACAGAATAACATTGTAAGAAAAATATAGGTAGATTATTAACAGAGATACAAATATCTGTTACGTCACTGTGGTAAATGCATAAACGATATTGCTGGAAATGGAGGGGGCTGCTAAAAAGCAGAGCTTGTAGAATGCAGTCCCCTCATAAAGAAAAAAAATGCAAAAAAACAACAACAACAACAACAGCAGCAAATTTCCCTAAGCGGTAGCAAAAAAAAAAAACAACAACAACAAAACAAAAAAACAAAACAAAACAAAAAAAAGAATGAAAGAAGTAGCAGGGGCAGGAGTAGAGGTAGAATCGTTACTGTTTTTTTTTTCAGTCAATGCTACTAACAACACTGTTAAATCCAAAAATGACTCCTCTCCGTCAGTTCATTTCCATCAACATTATCACTGCTCTCTCTCTCACACAAATCGTCAATGTCGATATTATGATCGCCTTTCCAAACCTGTGTCATAGATACTTTCGGGTTAAACCACTTTCATTGCCATTCTGCATGTCCCTTTGTAGAAAACCTTAAAAACATGGTTGAAATGAACATCGTCCCCGTACATTATACCATTAAAAACATTCCCTGACTGTTGCAAGACGTGATCTGAATATGATCAGAATCTTATCATTATATTCTGTCAACTACCACACCAACATACTATAAAACTGTTTGAATTTTTCCACTTCAGTTATCTCCCTTCACCCACTTCCCTCTCTTTTTCTCTCCCTCTATCTTTCCATCTACCTATCTATCCATCCATCTATCTATATATATATATCTATCCATCTATCTATCGATCTACTGTCTCGTTATGTCTATATATTTCTGTCTATATCTATCTCTGTCTGTCTGTCTGTCTGTCTGTCTGTCTGTTCTCTCTGTCTCTCTCTGTCTCTTTGTATTCTGCCAAAACAATTTTCAATCGACCCAAAGTAATGTAGTCATCCAAATAAAAAAGAAAATATAGCCCACAATGCAAAGCTCC
The DNA here is from genome assembly GCF_040938485.1 of Diadema antillarum. Taxonomy (NCBI): domain Eukaryota; kingdom Metazoa; phylum Echinodermata; class Echinoidea; order Diadematoida; family Diadematidae; genus Diadema; species Diadema antillarum. The sequence goes on along the minus strand of NW_027271758.1, from coordinate 467,559 downwards.
TTAGATTCCTGTTGGATTTTGCTTTCCTCATTCCTATTCCTTCGTGCTCGCATTTCATCTTTTCCCGTCCAAAGTACACAACGCTTGGATTTCATTAATGTATATGAAGTCATTTCGATATCTCCATTGAAGAAATGAGTATCAGTACTTCAGCTTCATTTCATCCATTTCAACTGTAAGACTCCAGCTCTTCCGTCTCCGGACCTTGTGGAGGGGACCGGAGGGGGAGGGGACCGGAGGGGGAGGGGCGGGCAGAAATGTTAAATGGATGTGAGCATTAAAGTCACTTTCTCCAATATCGATACGCACTGCGTCTCTTACTGTGTATCACACGGGACTCTGTAAGAGCTATAGGGCATTCGAGGCACCTAATAGGAAATGTCTTAAAGAAACCTTTAGAAAATCGTTGCCTCTTGGTTCTTTCTGCGGAGCTGAGATGGTTGTGACGTTAAAGGACAAGTCCACCTTCACATACACGTGGATTGAGTGAATGTAACACTATTAGTAGCATAGGCGTACCCAGGATTTTTTAGAGGGGGGTGTTCAGTGGCGTACCGTGGGTCAAGACATTGGGGGGGGGGGGGACACCTCATGGAAGCAACATCAGAATTGCATAGTTACTGTACAATTACATGCGAGCGAGCGGAGCGAGCGAGCTTGAAAATTTTGACATTATAAACAGCCCCCAAACTGCCGTTTGTAGCTATATATAATAATATATATATATATATTTCCTTTTGAAATTAAGGGGGGTTGCACCGGGTGCAACTGCTGGCAGTTGCTGGCAGTAACATCAGGAGAATGGCACAACGATTAAATGCGAGCGAGCGAAGCGAGCGAGCTTGAAAATTTTGACATTTTACAGTCCCCAAGCTGCCGTTTGTAGCTATATTTTTTCGCTTTAGAAACTAAGGGGAGGGGCGCACCGGGCGCAACTGCTAGCAATTAATGACAGCAACATCAGGAGAATTGCATAACGATTAAATGCGAGCGAGCGAAGCGAGCGAGCTTGAAAATTTTGACATTTTACAGTCCCCAAACTGCCGTTTGTAGCTATATTTTTTCGCTTTAGAAATTAAGGGGAGGGGGCGCACCGGGCGCAACTGCTGGCAATTAATGACAGCAACATCAGGAGAATTGCATAACGATTAAATGCGAGCGAGCGAAGCGAGCGAGCTTGAAAATTTTGACATTTACAGTCCCAAAACTGCCGTTTGTAGCTATATTTTTTCGCCTCGGAAATCAAGGGGAGGGGGTGCACCGGGCGCAACTGCTGGCAATTACTGACAGCAACATCAGGAGAATTGCATAACGATTAAATGCGAGCGAGCGAAGCAAGCGAGCTTGAAAATTTTGACATTTTACAGTCCCAAAACTGCCGTTTGTGGCTATATTTTTTTCGCTTTGGAAATTCGGGGGGGGGGGGGGGGCGGCGCATCGGGCGCAACTGCTGCTGGCAATTACTGGCAGTAACATCAGGAGAATTGTATATAACGGTTAAATGCGAGCGAGCGAAGCGAGCGAGCTTGAAAATTTTGACATTTTACCGTCCAAAACCTGTCGTTTGTATAGCTACATGTATATATTTTTTTCGTATTGGAGGGAGGGGGCGCCCGGTGCGCCCCCTGGATCCGCCACTGGTAGTCAAGGGTGTCGGTTTATGTTCATGATTGGGGGAGGTATGACCAGCGAGGGGGCGTCGAAGTGACCAAGCGGGAGAAGGATGTCCAAAATCCGCACTTTATATAGAGCATCCCCTAATTTGTTTGTGTTTGTGAGTGTGTGTGTTTCAAATAGATGGAAAAGTTAGGAAATAGCCAAGGTCAAGTCTTATTATTGGCAATGCAAGGCATTTTAATATAGACTAGTATGTAAAGCATTGATCAAGTCAATTGACAAATCAATGATCAAGCTTTGATAGCAAATGTGTACAACCTATCAAGCATCACATTGCGCAACATTGCAGCGACTCTTTTTGCCATTCCGATATTCTGGGTACACTGCGCACATCCTGCTTGTATTCAAAATGCCAACCAGGAATCACGCTGAATCACAATCTTTTGTCGTCTCTGGGCTTTTTGAACAATGTTATACCCCTTTAATTATGGTTAAAAGAAATCTTAGAAAAATATCTTTTTTCTCTTGATCATCCTTTCGTGTCGATTTCAAAAGCAGTTTACTAACCCTTGAATTACCATTTTCGTAGGTTTTTTTTCTTCTTCCTTTTTTTCTTTTTTTTTTACCAGCGGATTGGGGGGGGGGCACGTGCCCCCCATGCCCCCTGTAGTTACGCCACTGTCAGTGGCGTATCTAGGGAAAACGGCGCCCGGGGCAAGCGCGAAAATTGCTCCCCTAATTTCTGAAGAAGTATTCAACCCCAACCCCATCCCGGTATACATAGGGACTTTAAAGAAGTCCTCATGATATACTTTTTGAGGGTGATTTAAATGTAAAAGGCAACCCTAAATTTTGATATATTTTGGCGAGCGAGCGCAGCGAGCGAGCCGAAAATTTTTATATTTCAGCTTTATACATAACATGGAATTCTTGTCATTTTTGGTTATTAAATCTTCGAATTACAATTCTAATCAATATAGTGACGGCCTTATAGATAACTATTTATACCAACGGTGTCCAACCACATCCCGGTAGAAAAGTCCACATGATATGCTTTTTCAAGCACTTTAAAGGGGTCTTTTGAGGGTGATTTAAATGTAATAGATATTGAAGAATTTTGGCGAGCGAGTGCAGCGAGCGAGCCGAAAATTTTGTATTCAGCTTACAAAACATGGAATTCTTGTCAATTTTGGTTGTTAAATCTTCGAATGACAATTCTAATCAAGATAATATAGTGACGGTCTTATAGATAACGATTTATACCAACAGTGTTCAACCCCAATCCCATCCCGGTAGGACTTAAAAAAAAGTCCACTTGATATGCTTTTCGGGCACTTAAAAGGGTTTTTTTTGAGGGTGATATAAAATCTGATAAATTCTTGATAAATTTTGGCGAGCGAGGGCAGCGAGCGAGCCGACAATGTTTTTTTTATTTCACCTTACAAAACATGGAATTCTTGTCATTTTTTGGTTATTAAATCTTACAATTCTAATCAAGATATAGTGACGGCTTCATAGATAACGATTAGTGGCCAACAAACTAAGGACTTGAAAAATACTCTAAATTACTACGAGTGAGTAAGCCGAAATTTTTATATTTCCACGTCATCATTACGTTGTTCTTTCTTCTTCTTTTTTTTGGATAAATCTTGGCGAGCGGGCGCAGCGAGCGAGCCGAAAATTTTTATATTTCAGCGTTACAAAACATGGAATTCATGTTTTGTTTTATCTTGTTTGATTTGGTTTTCTCCCCTCCCCCCCCCCCCCCCCCCCATTCTCCTTCCCCCCGTCCGGGCGAGGTATTTTTTTCTTCTTCTTCTTCTTCTTCTTCTTCTTTTTTCTTCGTCGGTTTTTTTTTTTCTTCTTCTTGTTTTCTCTCGTTTTTTTTCTTTCACGTGCCCCTCTTGCCCCCCCCCGCCGATACGCCATCTGTTGGTAGTTGATACTACTAACTTAGCATGCAATGTGCCTATAATAGGCTGCAGCGCAGCATGCATTGTACACATAATATTATGCATCATACACAATTACGGTATACCGGTAAACGGTGAACATTATGCGCAATGTATCTTCGCGATTCGGCCAGAAAGCAAAGCAGGGATCGGAATGTCTACTGTTTGCGCGTCAGCTTTGCGCGCGGTGCAGTAACGTAGTATTAACACGTACTGTACACGAGTTCTTTAGTGCGTATAGTATTATGTAACTCCATAATGTATCATCATCCACACAAACATTAAGATAAAACAAGGAAGAGAGAGAGAAAATGAACGCAAAAGAAAGGAAAGGCGGAATTCAAAAACGGAAATAAAAGCGGTAAAGACAGCTTTTGTTTCATTTGTCAACATCTAAACATTGCTGAAGAGGGGTGTTGAATAGCTCAAACACCTCCCTTTTGCCCAAGGGAGGTGTTTTGAACACCTCAAACACCCCCATTTTGGCAAAGGGGGGTGTTTGAACACACAAAACACCCCCCTTTTGGCAAAGGGGGGTGTTTGAACACCCAAAACAACCCCCCCCCCCCCCCTCGGTACGCCCTTGATTAGTAGAACACATCAGCGAAAGTTTGGAGAAAATCCGACAAACCGTTCCAAAGTTATGAAATTTTAAAGTATCTGCACAGTCACTGCTGGGTGAGAAGACTACTACAGTGTATGATGTCACATGCGTATTATACAACGATATATGGAAAATAAAAAACAGAATTTCATAAAACCGTACTTCTTTAATAAAGTGCCCACTTTTGACTTGTTACTGACGTATGTTAAGGGTAATATTATTCCCCCTGCATGCCTTCTGAAAGAGAGAAGTCGAATGTTCTTTCGTTATGCGAGAAAAGTGAAAATATGTTGAATTTTCTTTATTCTTTCTTTATAATCGTTGTAAACATGTGACATCACAAGCTATAGTAGTCTTCTCGTCCAGCCATGACTGAGCACAAACTTCAAAAATCGTTACTTTTGAATGGATTGTTCGATTTTCCTCAAACTCTCACTGATGTGTTCTACTAATATTGCTGCATTCATTCAATTCACTTGTCTATGAAGGTGAACTTGTCCTTTAATGTGTATGGGTAGCTACAAATTTATGCCGTACTGTTACTTTAAGTCACATTAGTGACTCATGTATTCATGAAAGCGAAACAAACTAATTGTCACAACGCCTTGCGTTCAATAAGGTTCTTGCGCTCGTTTTGAGAGAAGATTCTTCGATATTCCTTCGAAAGCCGAAAGAAGTGCCAAATCTAGGTCTGTTGTGTACATTCGAAAAGAGAAAAAGAAATAAAAGAGAGGGAAAACGGTGCATTGTGTCTCTTCAGAACCTCCCCTCACGTACTCTGGGCATATATAATGACTTTGATTTCTTTTGTGTTTGCACACGAAGCCAATTTTTGGTCGATCGAATAAGCACGGGTTGGGGCATTGGATCGTCACACTCAAACAGCCATCGGGGACGGGTCAATAGCATGGGGAGTAACAGGGACATAAACCGTAATAATTGTCAGCAGCCATGAAGGGGGAAAAAAAGAGAAATAAATGGAAAAAAAAAAGACGAAATAGATGGAGCGGACACCAAATGTATTTATAGAGCCCGTTGATGGTAAGGTCTAATGATTACTGGTGGGTTCCTTCATGAATATCTCATAACATACACGGAAATGTGTGGTATGAACCATGATTACTTCTCCGTCATCTTCTCCTCCTCATACTCCCCCGACCTTTCTCCTTGTTTTTCCTCCTCCTCCGCATTGCTCCTCCTTTTTGTTTTCATATATTCGTCCTTATTATCCTCCTTCTCTTTCTCCTCCTGCTCCTTCATCATCATCATCATCATCATCATCATCATCATCATCATCATCATTATCTTAATCTATTTCTTGTTTTTCTTTTTGTTCTTGTCTTTTTCTTCTTCTCCTTTTTTATCATTTTTTCAATTCATCCACTTCCCGTTTTCCCCTTCTCCTACTCCCCCTCCTCCGCCTTTTTCGTTTCAGTCTATTTCAGAGTAGGCAAGTTATATATGTAGTTACCAATCTACAAACCCCATGACAACTGTGACTCCTCTCTTCCTTTCATGGACTAGTAAGTCTGGCTTTTGACTTAAAGGTACTGTACAGTACTGGTTGAAGTAGGGAGTCATGTTTTGAACATTCCTAAGTGAGATAATGAAAAGCCTCTTATGAAATATGAAAGAGCATGTAATTTTAAGAAGGATTCAACATTTATTTGATGAAAATTGGTTTTCAAATGGCTGAGATATCCAAAAAAGTGCTAATAATAAAAGGCGACATGCCAAAACTTTATCAGGATCTCTTTGTTTCAGCTTGTTTTTGGATATCTCAGCCATTTCAAAACCGATTTTCATCGAATAAACTTTTGATACCCATTAGAACTGCATGCTCTTTGACATCTCATAGAGTGGTTTCTGAATATCTCGCAAAACGTTAAAAGCTAAATCTTCACCTCGACCAGAACTGTACACACACTTTAACCTCGTAATTCATGCTTGCCAAAGCTTACATTATTGACCCAGTCAAATGTAACATGATATCAATAATATTTTTCATTCTTTTTTTCATGGAGGTTTTATGATTGCGGAGGATGAAAACAGGTCTTCAATTTAGACTTTTATACAACATATTTGTATAAGCATGATTCTGAATATTGTGGACAAGTTTATCACCAATTGAAAAGCACAGAAAGAGGGTGAGGATCAAGAGAGTCATATCTACCGCTTCCTTTAATGCGTTCCAACTTTCAGTGTAAGACTGCATGTTGCAGTTTGTGGGCTTTGATATGTTTCTGATAATCGCATTTACATCAATATCGGAAGAATTTCATAAACATACAGCTCAAATGCAATACCCGAAATTTCTATTAATGTATGGCATTTTTGTCTGTCTATATCGAAATGTATTATGAATCCTTGATTTAGCCAGAGAACATGATTGAAACTCAGTTAATTCTTCCGTTCCTTTTTATCGCAATTTGATACTCGACATCAAGAAGCGATCATTGCTTACTGTTGTGTTGTGCCAGCACCGCACCGCTGTCAGAAGTAATATTTGTTGAGAACGTATGTATTACATTTGATGTTTTGTTATGCTCCAATAGAGTGTTGTTTTGATTCCAAGCATTGTGGTGGTTTGCCTCTTAATTTTGAAAAATAAAAAAATTACTCGACCCCGAAAGAAAAACAGCCGTCAATTTGCATTCATCCCATGGCCGTCTGAAATGGCGACTTAATCGATAGAAGCTTCTTAATTAATGTGAAGATTCATGCTGTGGTCGTGCCGTGAATGCGGCCACAACGATCATATACAGTGTTTACAAAAGAGAAGCACTTTGCGCGTGCCTCGAGTGCCGTCCCAATTTCCCGAGAAGCATGTTGCGCAAGAGTTATGCAAATAATGTCCTGATATTCCGGTCACTCTTTCATTAATGTCCGTCCTGCCTTACGCAGACAGAAGGGTAAAGGAGGTGGGGGGGGGGGGGGGAATGAGCCCAATCTTATTTGCTCGAAGCCCACATTTACCTGATGGATTTAGATCCACATTAACGTGAAACGAAACAAAGACGGGAAGAGGGTTGAATGAAATTAGCCACGAATACGCTCATTTGTCTGTGACCTTCTCTGAAATCATGACAAAAGAAACCGTTTTCTCAGGACGATGATGTAACTCATCAGACTGTGAACTATAATTGGTGCCCAGAATCAAACGACCTAAGTTATAAGGTTTGAATCAAGGTCATTGTAAACATATTCTCGTCTTTCTATTTCTCTCTCATCATCTTCTTCTCTTCTCTTTCTTTCTCTCTTTCTCTTATAAACAAACAAACAAACAAACAAACAAACAAACAAACAAACAAACACATGCGCACGCACCCACACAAATACACACACACACTCTCTCTCACGCTCTCACGATCCTCTTCTTTGTATTTCTTTGGGTTACGTCTTCATGCCATCAACTCCGTTTTGTATTCTCTCGACCTCCACCGCCGTCTAAGAAGACCACCATCAGAATTCAAGTTGTTTGTCCGTGCAGGCATCCGTTCCCTTCAAAAGAACAGTTTGGGAGATCGACTCCTTGGAAGTACTCTGGAGCGAACGACAAAAATCCGCTGACGACTCCATTATCGAAGTAAAGGTCAAATTGTCGCGATTCTGGGTGAGGTCAAGTCGTCACTCGTATGGACGAGGCGGTGGTTGTAACAAAAGAAACTAGAAGATACTTTCTGCTAACAATGGTTTCCCAAATTTAGCAGCAAGGCGAGATGTGCTGAGCAGAGGAGTGTTATCCTTTGCGAAGGCCCGTCGCAGAAAGAAAGAAAGAAAAAAAATGTACGTTAGAGTGTCGGAATGAAATTCCCAATTAGTATATAATCATTATGGCGTGTGCGTGGTGTTAGCACTTCTTTTTCGTCACGCCACTAAAAGAAAACATCACGGTAAAATCCAGCGCCACTCCGCATGTGCGTTAACTTTTATATATACACAAGGAGTGAAAGTACACGTATAAACAGAGGATAGTTGATGTCTACGCAATTTCAGAAGGAACATAACCAGGTTGCAGAATTCTAAAGTTTCACATGTTGTTACGGAAAGGTAGATGCTGGTGACAACCTCATTATGGAAATGTGACGAGGTGATAGCAATTTTGTTTGTCATTGCCATAATACTGTCTGATACCCCTGGGCGTTTTTGCATAAAAATATGCAATCAAACATAAGTCAAGTATCAGCCAATCAGAATTGAATGTCAGTCAGACTTATGTTATAGTTTCTTACTTATGATTGATCTCAACTTTTATGCAACATAATCCTGGTCTCTACTGACACTCATAATATATTCCCCTCCAAATCATCAATGATGGCATTTTTTTTTTTATCGAAAGACATTAACAAAAATACGCCATTACTGATGCACTGCTCGTAACTCTTAAATGAAATTTTAAAAAGAAAATCATTGTCCAGAATAAACATAACTTTTCCTGTTATCACATCAACTACATCATTTGAGTTTAGGTGTATAACAGTCCTAAATGAAGGTCTTTTTTTTGAATTAGTTACTGAGATTCATCTTGTACTTATACACGTTTATGCATTCTGCGGAACTGCAAGGTGACAAGCAAATTTGGTGCGCAGACAATCTGGTTCTGTCTTCACAAGAAAGGCATTATTCGAAATCGAGGGCTGATTCATCGTACGTATTTAAAATGTCCCCCCCCCCCCTCTCTCTCTCTCTCTCCCTCTTTTCCCTCTGTCACCCTCCCACTTTTTTCTTTTATTTGCTAAGTTTCCTTCTTTCTCTCCTTCTTCATCATCTTCTCTTGCTGTCGATACCATCTAAGCGGCGTCTTCGCAACCACCTTTACGTTGCAAGACCTCTAGATAAACAGGCAAGGATGAATATGTAATTAAGTTGGCGACCTCCCTCTACAGCTGTGTATGCAGAAGGAACTAATCGAAGCATCTCACTCCAAACAACTGCCAAAAGTCGGTCATGCCGATTTAGATTTGGAAGTCGGGAATTGCGTTTAAGATGACTATCAAGTCCAGTGCCTTTCCTTCCTTTTCATACCATGTAGAAATAATCTAGAAAATGTACAGTACCACATTGTACTGTAAACTTGGAAAAGGTGCACTGAAACGCAATTTTCAGTTGTACACAGTGCCTTAAGTATTTCACTAAAGAGCATTGCAATTAAAGACAGAAATCTGTACGTTAGATGTACGAAATTGGTCAGTGACAGTCATGAGCAATATGGGACAAGGTTGCTGTGTTTCTGTACGTCTGTGCGAGTGTGTGTGTGTGTGTGTGTGTGTGTGTGTGTCTGGCAAGACTGCTATGCATGAATATGAACAGGTGTTTCATCAGGATTGAAGGCGGTATGTGTGTGTGTCTCTCTCTCTGTCTGTTTGCGCGCGCGCGTGTGTTTGTGTGTTACGTGTGAAAAATAGATCAGAGAATCATTGTATAAAACAAATAATGCACAAGTTTAAGTTTGTGACTGAAAATCAGCCCTATACCCGACCAAAGCTTGGTGAATTGTGGGCCGTGGGCCTCTGTCATAATGTGTGCGTGTGTGTATGTGTGTACTATCAGCAATGACATAAATATCTAAGTCTCAGTTTGTTATTGTTTATTTCTTCTTTTTGTAGCATCATGATTATGGGAAATACAATGATTGGAAATAAACTCTGTTGAATTGAATTGAATTGAATTGAATTGAATTGAATTGAATTGAATTGAATTGAATTAGGTTCGCACTGGAACGATTGTAATACAACCGGCGAGATTCTTTGGGGGAAAAAAAAGAAGACAACAAGAACAAGAATAACAACAACAACAACAACAACAACAACAGTCAGGATATTAACAAAGCAAACCTGAAAAAAAAAAATCACATCAGAACTTGACCTTCCGCCAGAAGCTAGGCTTGTGGGACCAAGTCCTCCATGCAAGATGGCGTCGCTTCTCACCGTCCATCGCCAAGTCGGAATTTGGAGCCTTTCGGAAATCACAATCATTAGAGAATTATCGCTTCTACCCCTTTGCTGCGCCCTTGGCTCTCCCGGAGATTCAGTGTCTGATTCTTGCGGGGATACATGCGCCCGCGAAAATGTCAAGGTTGGGAACATAGAACCTCACATGAATATCAAGTCGGGTTTGATTGAAACACGTCGGTAATATAAACGACGTCCTGGCCTGCGGTGAATGCTCACGCCCTGAATTTTCTTTTAGAATCCAAGGAATTTGCCTCATTGGGAAGCCAGATCACGCCCCCATGCTAAATGTCGGCGCCTATCCTCTTACAAGATGTTCAGAATTTACAAGGTAAAAAGAAAAAGAACAACGGAATACGAAACAAACAATATATCTTAAATGTTACGTGTTATCTTTTGTTTATTAGAAATCTTTTTCTCCCTTCGTAGGGATAATCAATTGAGTATCCCCCTCCCCCCACCCCCCACCACCACCACCACCAACGTTTGATGGAAACGGACCGAGTCTATGGAGCTGGCAATGTATCCTTTACGGGTAATGACAACTAATGACAAAAAAAAAGAAGAAAGAAACGGAACTTCCATGAGGGAATATCCCTACTTTAATTTGAAAAGGCTGGTACCCTCGTCTCATTTTTTCTTTTTTGTTATTACAGTACCGACCAAAGTTATTACTTCTTACGGCAACAAGTTGTAGGACGCATCAATAGCATGGTATTCCCTATTTCCCCCTTGTTACATTTTATCAGCGGATAAACTATGTCTTGGCTGTACTATCTACTTACGATAGAAGGACAATTTCTTGATTGATAGAAGCTTTTAACTACCATCAAGAATGAGACGAAAACAAGAAGGTTTTTTGCTTTGCTTTTCTTTTCTTTCCCTTATAGTGGGCCGACATTGAGATAATGTGTTTTTCATTTTCGCTGTTTTTTTTTTTTGCGTCTTCATGAGCATGTCAACGATGAAGGGTGGGGGGGGGGGGTATAGTAAAGCCTAAATAAAACCTTTCAGTAAGGAGAAAATGGGTTGGGTATAGAGAGATAAAGAGGAAACTGGAAACTGCGGAATGACAGCTCTACTGACTAACGTGTCATAGTGGTCGAAATCACTACTAGATGATTGTAGCTTTCCGTGCCGGAGTGTATACCTAGAGGACAATTCTAGACCAGTGCAAGGCCTGTAAACAAACATGTAATCATATTAACACAACACTGAAAATTCGACCAAAATCGGATAAATTCTTTAAGGATAGAATTACGGAAGTTCTGAAATCATGGAAATTGTGAAGTTTTGCTATATTTCATTCAATTAATTTTAGGTGTGTTTTTTTTTTTTTTTTTTTTTTGGGGGGGGGGGGGCAAACCAAAAACTAATATGAACATGCAAATGAGTGAGCTGATGGTGGTGCCATCACATCACTCTTTGGAATTACATGCAAACATTTTAGATTTGTTCATTATAAGTATTCAGCCACTTTTGACCTGTTTGTTAATAATGATGTGCGCGTGAATGTTGTGTATAATGCCGTATATCTAAACGTAGATCAGTATGAATTTGTGATGTGATCTGTTTGACTATTGAGATATGAGTCTAGATCTTCTTTTCTGTACCCTGTGTCTCTCGTTGCTCATTCCAGGAGACGGCAGCCTTGGCGTTAGAGGTCACATTATTTACTGATAGAAATAAAGCTTTTTGAAGGCAATACATCAACTCCTATTTTAAGCATAATGCTCCAGAAATAATTTGGGGAAAACAAAATCCATGCGACGCCTTCAAGGATGTTCTTACACAAGCCATGCGCTCTTTTGTTTGTTTTCATATTCCATTCCTATTCCAAATCCTTCTTGATTTCATGGTGACAGGCCGTTTGCCAGGAGCAATTATTTCATGTATAATCCCCGCCTTCGAACCGAGACGGAACTAATCATTGGGTGTTTAAGGTCATTTTAACGGATTACCACTCTGCCAGGCGAACAAAAAAAACAGAACAAAATAAAAGTCCCAGAATTTTGTCACCTTTTGTGGGAACTTTCTTTGTCATTTTTTTTTTCAAGCATAACTCACTTCCTCGTTACATATTCCGAGCGAGCAAATGGCGTTCGCCATGAATATTCATGACGACGCGGAGAGCTCACAGCCACTTGCGGTGGCTAACATCACCAATTTACATTGCAAACACATCTTTGCATTCAATCGGAAACAAACTATAGGGGAAGAGAGAGAGCCGAGCATTCACAAATTCTGTTTTCTTGTGTGTTTTCCCCCCTTGGGAACCGACAAAGGAAAATGAAGAAGGAGCAGGGTCTCTGACGAAACCTCAATCAAAGATTCCTATAATAATAAGGTCAAAATGATTATTAAAGAGCTACTTTGCCTCTCCTCAACAGAAATGGAGGTGGATGCTTTTGTGTAATAACCCCGACTGACATAATAGTATGCCCCATCTCACTCAGTGAGGCCCCTCTGTAATCAGTCCGTTTGTATGACGTGGGTATTTGAGTATATTATTTGTGTTATGTAGCATATACATAATTATGGCAAGTATTAACTAACAAGAAACATAGCTCTATATGCTTTTTTGTAAAAGCTTTGTTTCCCATTTTCGACTGTTAATTTGCAGTATATCGTCGTGACATTATTAGTCTCATCTTTTTAGCTGATATCTGCTTTTTTTAAAGTTTGCCGGATAGCAATGATACGTAATACATCGTTGTCTTCCTGATCTTCTTTTGTATGTGAAATAAAAATAGGAATGTTAACAGGAATGAAATGTTTTGGTAACTATCAGAACCTTGATGTCAGGTTAGTATTTTTTCATCATCCGCAAAGAACTTCCAACAACATAAGAATGTTTTCATCAACGATTAATTTGTTGGCTTCATGTATAGTGATTGTGATGGGAAATTAAAGTGTAAGAAAAAAGAAAAATTCACACAGTTTTTATGAAACATCACATTCTGGTCAAAATTTCGTATGCGCACCCTAAAAAATGAAATGGTAATAAACATTTTGAATATTAACAGATACCAGATAACGAACAAATAAGCAAAATATGTCAAAGCAAAACAAACAAAGATTGTTCGTTGCTTGGCTCTGTTTATACTCTGCATGACACCAACAGATACGAACCCTATCCACAGTTCACAGATGCTTTGTTAGTAGTTTTAGCTTTAAAGGTCTTATAGCCCTTTTTGTAAACGTCATGAAATTTAATATGGTTAAAGAATAATGTCTCCCAAGATCGCGTATGAAATCTTACGGTAATGGGCCCAAGAGTATTTTTTTTTCTTTTAAAGAAATGCAAAATTATCCGCATGTCTCTTGGGTATACGTACGTTCCCCTTTCTTACCAAGAACAGCGGTCATTTGGACGGCTGGATTTTTTTTTTTTTTTTTGAGGGGGAAGGGGAGTTGTTTAGGATAAATTCACTTAAAATCTAAAGTTTTTCTTCCCCCTCCGTCATAAAGAAGTTTCTAGTTCTGTCATTCTGAGGTACAGTCTGAATTACTTACCTCTATAACATACCAGCTTATGAAAGGAATCTAATTTTCAGGGTTGCAAAAGGGACACGCAAACTTTAAGTCGTTTCCCTCCAAGTTTGCAATCCCCCCTAGAGTTTGTACAGAACCCACGAGATTAGAAATGAGTTAAATCGATCGTGAGAAATCATATTACGCGACGAAATGCCTGCGTGTAATAGATTCCTTCGTATGAAACTGTAATAATTTTCTTCTATTTCTCATCTGCCATCAGGCACTTGTGGGCTATGGCCTTCCCACGGCGACGAGGTGTACGTTAATGCAGTGGTTTAAAGAGGTCGGGTTCTCAACGCTATATGGCGCTCTTCTCCTCAAAACGTGGAGGTGAGTATAATAATGTATGCCAACCGCCAAAAGCCTGCACGGTTCCTGCATTGTAAACACAAAACTTGTCCATCAGCTGCCTTTGGTTATAACATGGAATTCAAGGTATAGCTACACCGTAAATGTGGAGCTCATCCTAAGACGTATAACATTATGAGCATATCCCCTGTCATTGTATGTCAAGTATATATACGTGTATGTCTGTATGAGAGAATAATGGTACAACATGTATCTTGGTCATAGCGATGAGTGCAATGTGTGTGTGTGTGTGTGTGTGTGTGTATGTGTGTGTGTGTGTAAGAGAGAGATTTGATTGTGTACCAGAAAGCAAATGCATTTACTAAATTATAAACTATGTATGTATTTGTATACTCAAACTTTCATTTCACTAATTCATTTTCATTTTTAGCAAAGAATATGAATGTACAAAACATATCCTGCTTTAAAAAAAATGTACATGTTATAAATATGTCAAAATAGACTGCAAGCCAACATGATACGTTGTAAAGCAAAGATGCATGATATCAACTTAATAATCTTGATAACGGAGGGGAAGCTAAATAGTAGGGCTTTCCTAACTTTATTGTATAGATATACACAAAGTAGAGTGTGAATAGGACGGATGTACAGTATGCAATGAACCACTCTCTCTCCCTCTCTCTCCCTCCCTCTCTAACTTTCCCTCTCTTTAATATATACCTAAGATCATATTCTTTAGTCCGTGCTCTTTTCATACTTCTTTGAAGTACTCTCGCTGGTAATTTTTTTCACTAAATCAGAATTGTTTCAATCATAAGATAATTTCTCAGAAAAGCGGGGCCTAATGCGATACAAAAACAGGACGTTATGACGTGCTCTGTCTCTCATGTATTATGAGATAATGCATACGAAATCTGAATTGAACTTCGATGGTTCATGACTGTCGTTCTGTCTTTGGAAACCGCTTGATTATGATTTACATAAAGTGTATGAGAGCATATCACACTTTGCTGCGATCGCCGGATTGGAGATGAAAGCCTCAGTGGGGGCATATTTCTCATAATTCCCAACGCTTTATTGATGAAGATGGCAAATTGATTCCCGTTTGGAGTTATTGCATCTCATAAAACCAATTCATATTTGTCTTGAGCGCGTCGTATTGATCTGGAGAATAAGTTTTTTACAAGACCCTTAATGAGATTAGACAAGTCTAAATGCGGTAGCCTCCCCCTTTCGATCGTGATTAAAGGCCGTAACCGTATCCTCGGGGTATGCGGTCGTGACGCGCGTCGTCAATTAAAATCTAGACTACGCCTTGCATTAAACAACCCCTCTGAGCAGTGATTTGGAGAAATAACAGCCAGAGTTGGTTTACACAACCTTGCCTTGTGAAAATAGATTTGATTTCGTGCCCCTGAGATGCCGTTACTAACGTTATCATTTTCCTTAGAGCGAGAAGCGCCAGTGAATACATACAGCCCCAAAGACAATTGCGAGGGACTTTTTCCCCCTCCTTTTCTTTTTCTTTCCAATCGCAAGCTATTGCAACTTTAACGATGATATTTTTTTTCGGGGGGGGGAGAGAAAAGGACCACGTGATTTAAAAGGACTCTGAACGAGTTTAAGGAAAGGCGCTGCTCGAGTTGAATGCAAGCGTACTGATCTGGAGTAAAACATAGTCTTGTGAATGTTCTGCCTGAACACGCCACGATTCAATTGTGTAATGCACTTCAAATTCGTACATTACAGGTTCTCATTTTCTTTCTCCTGCAGACAGCACGTTTCATCTCAAAACTGTAGCCATTGTTTCATAAAGTATGCACTGATAAATAAGATTCTTTACCTAACGTATCTATCAGTAGACTTGTCCGCGCGGCGTGATAACAGTTTGTACAAAGATGAGCGCACAGAATGATTTATTAATGTTCATTTCCGCTCATTCACAGACCCGCTATTCTCAAATACATGTCCCAGATTGATGTAGTGCGAGGATCTTTATCATCTATGGCATACTTTACCTTGCCATCTTCTGCCATCGATCCTCTGTCATCAATTTTACACTCTCAACGTGGTCTCCACGCGGGCGAAGCTGTCAGAAATGTTATCGTCGACGAGCATCTTGATTTAAACCACTGGGATAATACCTACGCTTATGTAGAAGACTTTAGCCATGTCTCATTTCTCATTTTCAAGAAGTTGAGTGCACTCGACAGGGGGGAATTTATGATAAAATCGTAATAAAAAGAATGGAATCTTCACTATCTGTCGTAGCCCCCCCCCCCCCCCATTCCCCCTACATTACACTACCAGGGTCCAATCAGTGCAGTGATAATGGCTTTTAAGGGAGCAGTGAGAACCACTACTGAGTCCCACTAACCCCTGAGAATCATAATCTATTTCATCAATTTTTTTTTATACTGCGTAATCATCATCATTCTGAGCATTACTCTAGATCATTCTGACATCCATTTAAAACATATCATTATAATCATAGTAGTTCGTGATTGATTAGTTTGATTGCTAAATAAATGAAATGAGCAACTAATCGCGCCTGAAGAGGGCAGGGAGAGGTGCTCATTTTTTTCATGATTATAACAACCCAGCATCCTAGAAAGTGATATTTATATGTGTATTTCACGAATGCATAAATCTGATTAGGTCCGTAAAAGCTAACATGTAGAACGTATTCCGTGTATACCGCCCTCAACGAGCGTAGACATTTTATACAGCTGATGGTGGCAGATGGCTACAGAGCACTAACTGTCCACCGAAATGGGTATCACCAGGGAGCTCGTGGTTGATAGATTACCCTGTGTATGTTGAGGACATCATTATTTCTCGATATCTCTAGACAGAGCACATCTACCTAAATCATTCATGATCCAAAAATCAACCGCTGTATTCCGAGCACATCTTTCCCGTCCAGCAGTGAGTCATGGGAATGAACGTGTTTACGCAACCTTTGACCTTAAAATCATGTTCCCCCCCCCCCCCTCCACACTTTCTTTTAGTTTTTCTTATCTGTTATCTGGTGATTAGCAGCTTGCATCTTTTATGAAGATGATCGATCAATTCCTGCCTTTGCCCACTGATCTCCCAAGTATGATGAGGATAATGTGCCCACTCATTTCAGCATAGAAATCCAGATGATAACCTCTTTGTAACCGATTTTTGGTCGAACTAAGAAGATAAGTCATTGCATCTCGAAACCTGGCCACACAGCATTCACGATAGAGAAAGAAATAAAGGAGGGGAAGTTTTTTTTAAAATAAATTACTGCTTAATAAAGAATTTCTCTACAAGATGACTGTAGTGGATAATAGCATAAATGAGTAAAAACTAAAGATGCAGTGAACAATTGCAAGATGTGATGAAAGGAAAATATCGCCATTTTGACATTTTGACATTTTGATAGCCAATTTGAGTATACACAACAATCAAATGCTACTCTTTTACAAAACAGAAGAACACGATATCGTTCATTTATTCATCGCCGTGGAGATATTATCTCAGTGCTGCACAGAGTTCGTCAATCTGGGTTGACCGACTCTCCGTGACATTTTACTTCGTACTTTCACTGTCAGAATCCACGGGCTTTAATGTCAAAACGACATGACTGGCAAAAAAATGAGCAAACTGAGAGTAAAATTTGTAAGGTATAGGTTGCGCTTGATGATCCTTTGCATCACACTTTTTTGTTCTTTTTCTATCTAATTGTTTCTACTACTACTACTACTAGTTTCTTTTAAATACTGCTAGCACTACTACTATACTGCTTCTTCTTCTTCTTCTTGGTCTCTGTTTTCCTCCTCCTCCTCCTCCTCTTCTTCTTCTTCTTCTTCGTCATCATTATCATCTTCTTCTTTACTTGCTTGTAACGTCATGAGCGTAAAGTGAATAATATCGAACGGTTATTTATTATAGCAAAACTGTGGACTGTCTACTTTTGATATTTTGACCCTCAGTGAGAAACTGGTATTCACAATGTTCATTTTCATCATCCCTATTATTATGCTATGATGTGGCTGTATGCGTGCGGTAGACAGCTCGCGTTTCAGACTCGCGGGCACTCCGATTTGTATTACAAAAGAAGAGGAAATCCACGCTGATCTCACTCTCTCGCGACCTCAGAAATGAAGGTCGCTGCCATTACTAGATATTGTACAGTAGACACCTGTGGATGTCACAAATACCTCCGAGTTCAAGAGGATGGAACAAACGACAGATAAAACCAAACCAAATCAAGCCAAAAATAGACATATCAGTGATAGTCAGAGTGCTTGCAGCATAGAGACTTGACTAATATTGTTCCTCGGAAGATCACCGAGAGTCACCATGAATAAATAGAAGAAAAAGAAATCTGCATCGCTTGATCCAGAACACCGAATGAGAACAACTTAAAGGAGACCTCCGGATGATTTTCAGATTGTTACATTTGAACAACTATGAATTTGTTATACTAAGGACAGAGTTTCAGAATTTGTGCTAATTGGGATGAAGAATAAGAATATTTTCAAAATTTAGAGCAAATTGCAATGAACAAGGATGATGACATGGCAGAGTCACCAAAAAAATGTATGAGTTGGGGCTCAAGGAAGCAGAACAAAAGAAGAAGGCATGCATAGATTATACACAGGTGAACTCGCAAGCAAGCGATATTGCAATGGAATTACACTGCTACATTTCTGAAATATGTGAACCTCCTATGTCATCATCCTTGCTCAGTGGTTTTTAATGGAGTTGTCGATTTGTGTACTACGTGATGTGAAATTATGAAAATCGTCTGGAATGTCCCTTTACTATAGTGGATCCATTGATGTTGATGATTTTTTTTAAGAGTTGCTCCTATCATTCATTCACAACTGTGCTCGTCTATCATTTGTGGCTGGATGAAGTATGAAGCGACTCAATTTGATTCAGTTCAATGTAGAGTTATTTTCATTTTTATTGATAAAACGTAACACATGTAACATACATTTCACTCTGTTAGTACCATAGGAATAATATACAAGATACTTTGGTGATTTGAGCAGAGTTTATCATTTATTATAATCCACTCAATAGCGAAATAGTGTAATTAATTATCAAAGCAAACAATATGTAATGTAAGAAAAATTCCCGCTCTTTCATTATGCCAATAAATAATTACACAAGTCAATGAAGACCTGGACCCTGTTTCATAAAGCTGTTCGTAAAGTTACGAACAACTTACGAGCAACTGGTGATCAGTTCTGATGTGCTATACTTATCAGAATTTCCATAATTCAGCATAAGAACTGATCACCAGTCGCTCGTAAGTCGTTCGTAACTTTACGAACAGCTTTATGAAACACCCCCCAGATTATCGTTGGCTGACAATCAAGCATGTGCATGCCCATTGACTGTTGCTGTTCAGCACCCTGCTTTGTCAAGGCCTACAATAAAATCTGCCGTTAAGCAGGTATCAATGTAGGTGATTGTATTATTCGACAGAATATTGGCAAACGTTTCTTTGCTTTGTGGTCCACTACACTAGTCTTGTAGTAACAGGTGTTACTCCATTGTTTAGTTTAGTTTTGTTTTGTTTTTTCATCTAGCTTGTCCAGTGTCATGTGCATGTGTGCAGTATGTGCGTCTAGATGATTTTCTCATTCTATAACCTTTCCAACTTGAATGAATTCCTGCGATAGTCTGGTTTTCTTACATATTCAAATTTTAAGCATATCAATTTCTTTACAAAAATTGTTCCAGACATCCAGAGAGCTCGCCCGAAGTTTCCCTAAGTGCCTAAAATATGCATGCAAAGTGCATTCCAAGTACATACATGACACAGCACATCACGTAATGCATTGAAAAAACGTTAAGTTTGCAAAGTAGAATGGTGAAATAACGTGTTACACAGGTCCGCAGGGACAAATCCTCAAAAGTGGACCAGTAAACGGGGCCAATTATGTATTAGGAACAAATGTGGGGGACTATAGTTGTGTATTATTATGTTGAAGACATTTTCGCCCTAGATCCTGTTTTCTGGGATTTTGTCTCTGACAAATAACTTTATGCAAATATTAACAGTGCAAATAGGTGGAGCTAAATGCCCGTGGTAAAGACAAACAGAATTAGAATGGATGAAGTCATATCGAATAAACCTTGCACATCCCTCAAACATGATTTGCTGAGGGCTACCAACTAATCATTGTGTTATAATTGAATGGTATGTCGTGTGTCTCGGACAGTTATTTTGTCCAGCTATACTTTCGTTCTATCCGTTGGCACTTGAATTCAAAATTAGTGAGCTTTGTATAACGTGTAGTTATAAATAGAAAGCCATGGTCATGCACTCTATCGCTGGAACGTCATCGGACACGTGCTCTGTCCATGAGCATTGTGTTTGTTGCAAGTATCACAAACAATCCCGATGTAAATGACGCACATTTTCTTACTCAATGTTTACTACTTTCGCGGAGCATAATCTGTACAATTCGATATTCCCCGCGTTTGTGTTTGTGTGGATCAACAGTAGTATTGCATTACAAAAACAAACGAACCGACAGACAGACAGACAACAACACTTATTATACAAATGAATTCACACATTGAAAATATCTGCATTTATTTCGTCTTTTTTTGTGAGAAACGATCCCCTTGGAGTTGACCACGTGTTTATGCATGTCTTTTATTTCTATTTTCATTTATTTTGATTTCTTTCTTTTTTCTAGCAGAGTTGCGTGGGCTCACAAACAGTTTTTTTCCGAATGGAATTGCTTCCAGATAAGACTTCAAAAGGGAAAAACACTTCTATTTTTTTTTTTTTTTGGTCGAACTTTCGGTTGTTTGTTGTAAATGCCTATCTCTGTTATCAAACGTCCGAGATGTTTGCAGGTATTGAAAACAGATGATTGTAGAATGGAAAAGAGGTTGTAAAAATAACAAAGATATCAATTGGCTTCTTCACTAATAAAAAAAAAGAAATATTTGACCGACATAGATGTTTCCAGTATTCAACTTGAGGGTTTGTTTGTTTGTTTGTTGTTGTTGTTGTTTTTTTCAAAAGGAAGCTAAAAAGCGCACAAAAAAAAAGAATTATCATTTCATTTCATTTCAATTTATTTTCATATTTCTCACATATATCACAATATAAAATAAATTGATACGAAATCTATACAGAACATAATTCAAAATAGAACTTCACCGGAATGTTCAAAAGTTTGTCTTGGTATACACAAGGTCTGTATACATGCGAGTTAAACTGAGATCATAATGCGAAAAAAATATGATGGGGCCTGCGTAAAAGCAAGCTTGTATAGAGCCGCAAGGACATTGAGAGAACAACGACTGAGATTGTAAGGATTTAAGTGGGTGTGGAGGTATAGATGATGACGTAACAATTGGCATAAATACATAAATGGAAGGTGGGCTAAAAGAATTTTGTCGTGAATATAAAATATACACACAAGGACAATGGAGCTCAGGTGTCAAATTCCAGCGGGGTCCTAAACCATGCAGGCCGTGTGACCATGGTAACAGACAGCTGCCACGCGCAAGAATTCCAACAATCGAGTGTAACAATAAAAACTTAGAGAGCGCAACAGGCAGACTGATCGAAGAATAATAATGTACATGGTTAGGATCCCATCGGACTACTACTAGAAGATAAATGAGATAGACAAGGGAGGAAATACTGAGCAACAAGTACTATACAATATGCATGCCGTAGCTGCTCAAAAGATATTGTTTTAATTTTCGTTTGAATGAGGTTAAAGTGGTGCAGCTTGTAAGTTCCGTAGGGAGTTCATTCCAGTACTTAAGTCCAGGAAGTGAGGATGGCGCTAACAAAATCGTAATAAAGGCCAACACTTTCACATTCGACGTTGAGATCAGTCTAAAAGCCGCTTTCTTAGCACCGACTTCCTCTATATATCTGCATGTTTCGATTCGGTCGTCAGAGGATTTCTCTCGTTACACCAAAGTGGGACGCAGTGCAAGTCTGACAAACATTTACCGAAGACGCCTTTCCTTCATCGATTTTTTGCAACAGAAAGCCCCTCACGCTGCGGTCAAGACCCTTGTGATTCGTCGTGTTTGTCGAAATACCTCTAAAACATCTAAAAGAAGGAGTTTTTTTCCTTGACCTCCATCTCTTTGTGCGTCTGTTTTGCTTGGTTTTATTTTGCTTTTTGTCCTCCTTTTTCAGACAATCATATTTGACCTGTTTTAGATCGTTCGCCTCCGGACACTTACTGATAAAGTTTCGACCTGAGGAAAAGAAAAAGTTGGCAATATTAGTATAACATATCTTTCTTTCTTTTTTCAAGAAGATATAAGATCGAAATGCGAATACAAAGATTTAAAAAAAATGCAAAGATATCGGTAAACAAACAGATATGCTTTCTGCATTACATTTGCAAAGTTTGCTTCAAAACGTGACAATGTGCAAGCCATACTTTCATCACTTCTCATCACTTTACGGCATAGTTAAACACGTTATGTTCTTCGTGGTCTAATTAATTCAAAGAGCAACAATAACAACAACAACAACGACAAACAAACAACTTCGTTGTTCCAAATAGCACGCAGTATCTATAAAACAGTGTGAGTGGGATATTTTATATGTCACCAGAATGCATGAGAATATCAGCATGTCACTAGAAAGAAGATTTCGGATGTAACTGTGACACAAATTTCACTTTGAAAGAAACTCATCTTCAGTAGAGTTGGTTTCTCTTTTGTTTTTGTTTGTTTCTGGTTGTCTTACTTTGTTTGTTTCATATGAATGCAATCATTTTAAATGTTTCTTAGCCAAAGCCGCCCCAACGGGTCCATCGTAGTTTAATTTGTGTGGGATGAGAGCGTTGTGGTTGAGAGGATAGGAGGATCTTAACGTATCGTGTAAAGGGAGATCTTGGGTTTCGAATTCACTCGGTATAGGTGCATCGTTGTTTTATCCATGACTTGCTCTCGTCCCGAGTATACTCAAGTAAGTGTCTATGGTAAAATGCGTGTTAGCGCAAAATCGGTCTGTCCTCAACGGGTTAACCCTGCGTATAAGTGACCATATCTTCATACCAGAGAGATTTTCATTACAGGTCCCTCTGGGAGAAGAACGCTTTACTTTACAGGAGTGGCTACCCTGAGTAAATAAAGCAATTCAACATTCTAATTTCTAGTCAGTAGAATCGAGGTGTTTATACGGACACAATCATGCTATCCGAAACCTTTACTAACTATACGTAGTGCACAGCTAATAGATTGTGTACTGTGTCTCTCTCTTCAGAATATCCGTGGTGTTCCGGGTGAGGTCGGCTGCTCGAGTGCGGATAACCGACATGGATCTCATCAAGCGACTCGGCCTCATCATCGCCGTGTCCCTCTTCTATCTCATCGTTCGGACTGTGATGTCGCCGCCGAGCGTGGAGATGGGCAAGTCGCCGCAGGGCCTCAAGGCCGAGCAGTGCTCCTACGACTGGTGGGACTACGCGGCGAATATCGGTAGGTATTTTTCTGTGAAGATTTCCATGGTGACGGGTTTTTATAAGCTCCGCCGTGACTGGCTGATCACCACTGTTCCTGATTCTCTCTTTGGAGATGAGTTTTGGTCCTGTAAATCAGCTTCCATCAGGCAATGTCAGGACCAGAACAAATTTATCGTCACACTAATGGCAATAGCAACGCAGAACTTTCTGTGACAACGCTCTTTGGAGGACAATGTTAATCGTGTCGGAGAGAATTGTTAGACGTGATCCCACTTCGGGGCTAGAGGTTTTGCATTCGAAGAAGAAAAAAAAAATGTTTCAGAGTGCGAACATTGGATTAAAGTGTTCAATATCAAACACCGTAGTAGGATCATTATGAAAGGACTAAGGGGATTCGCCTACATTAACACAGACCACCTTACGCACAAGTTTTTAAAACTTCTCTATTTTCCTGTCTGTCCGAGCGCGCGCCGATTGTCGGTAAACATTGATTCAGTCCCTTCATTGCCGAAATGTGCCGAAGAAAATGACCGACCGCAAAATACTGTGAAGTGATGAGATACATCGAACACCGAGGGCAATGAATTAGCATCGCTTACAGCTACTCCCGTCCATTCCCGAAATTGCTACAACGATTACACTGCATAGCGGTGTAAGGCGGGTCAATATACACATTATCCAAATGAAAGTCCATTATTTGTATTTTACCGACAATTCGATTTTCCTCGAGTTAATGCCCCGCAGATGTTGTATAGCATTAGCTGATTACATAGTCGTCAAACTTCAAAAACCATAAAGAATGACGTATGATCTCGAAGACTTCCAAGTGTATTGTTAACCATTAGTTCAGTGTGTTTTGTCGATTTGTTTGCTTCTTTATGATAATAATAATATTCTCCCGATGCTATTTGGCCGTCCATTAGGGTTCAAAGCTTATTTTGATCAATTAACACATTTTGCTCCGATCGTCAGCCTTACCGATTTGGTCCTACATTGCTGTCACACAGCAAATAAACTTGGACAGATTTACCAACGACTCTATGCAAATATCTCTCCACTCTCCCTCCTCCCTTAACTGTAATCATAAACATCGTCGATCTTCCCTGAAACAACGGCAGGGAACATTCCCTGAGATCAACCTAGTGCATCCAAGACTGAATAATTCAAGCATAGGTAACGTCTTAATGCGAGCGAGAAAAAAAAATGTCACCCACGACTGACCCTCCCAAATAAAAAGAAAAAAAAATATCAAGCTGAGAGGGTGTCAAATCAGCGACAGAGTCTTGGCGACAGTGTAAAAAGTCTGGATAAGATCGGAGGAGAGGGAAATTAACATTAACAAAAAATAAATACAAACGGGCTTCTTACAAATCCCACGTGTCCATTTGTGCTGGAAAGACGAGACGGCATCCTTGAGAATATAAAGCATAAGGACATATTTCCTCGTGTCTTCTTTGCTTAGTAGATTTTTTTTTACCTCGTTGCTGATGTGTTTTCTTGTGGGGTTTGTTTATATTTTATCTCGGCCGGGAAATCTCGATTCATATAGACAGATCGGGTGATACGAGAATTTACTCTCACGGGCTTCGGAGGATGTTGTTCATTTACTCACGACGAGGGGCCTGAGAATAACGATGGGGAAAAATGGATGTGGCATACGGTCCATTCTGATGGCCAATAAATGGGCATTTTTATCAGAACGTCGATCACTTAAAGATGCGTTTGTTTTTATATTCGTTTGAGACCTTTCGACACTTACGTCCTTGTGATAACGACTAATAACTGATGACGCACATTGGTTAGAACGTATTTAGGAAAATAAAGGTACAAAACCAATATAACAAAAAGCATTGGAGAAAAAAAAGGATCAAAGAGTATAGGAGCAAGTTCATCGTATGGAAAGCTACTTCGACTATGCTGTCTAGATTTCACACATCAATCATTATGATTATTGTCAATACATTTTATTTTATCTGAAGCACTGTTATGTGTATTTCTGGATTTTATTGATCAGAACAAAAGCATTGTCCTTTTTCATAAATCATATGACATATACATTTTTGACATCACAAAACAATTATTTGATAGCATTCAATGATAGTAAAATTACCAAGCGTCTGATCCTTTTTTGGACTATACTCTCTAACACACGTTAACACCAATAACTCTAGAATCGTATACACAGAAAACGAGGGAATAGCCTTTAATGGAAACACTAAATATTACCAAAGACAAGACAAAACAAACCAAAGGCGCAAGAACACACACTACAATCTTTAAAAAAAAAATCAAATGTTTGATTTTTTTTAAAGCACATTATGCTCAGTCCTGGAAACAACAGGAGGGTCAAGAGATGGAAGATCTTTTAACCGATCTGTTGGTGTATGCCTCATGGCCAGTGATTTCTATAGTTTAGTATTAATTTAGTATAAGTATTTGTTTAGTATTCAATTTAAAAAAATCTTGATGGGCACAACAATTGAATTTAGAATACACGTTTATATTCTATTAGATAGATAAGATAAGTTGCAAAAATGTTGTATTTTTCTATCATTCAATCTTATTTTTAGATTATTGCTCACCAGTATGGAGTAATGCTGCAAAGTCCACTTTGAATAGGCTGTTCGTTTTACAGAAAAGGGCTTTACGTATTGTACTGTATTAAAGGTAGATAATTTAGAAAGAACCTCGACATTGTTTAGCAAATCAGGTATTTATTAAAGGACAAGTTCACCTTCATAAACATAAGGATTGAGAGAATGCAACAATATTAGTAGAACACATCAGTGAAAGTTTGAGGAAAATTGGACAATCGATGCAAAAGTTATGAATTTTTAAAATGTTTGTGTTGGAACCGCTGGATGAGGAGACTACTACAACTTGTGAGTCATATACGTACAACAGTATAAAGAAAATGTAAAGACAATTCAAAATATTTTTACTTTTTTCGCATAATAAAAGAGCACTTGACTTGACTCTTTCTAAAGGCAGGGGGAATAATATTACCCATAACATTTGTCGGTAACGAGTCGGGGGAATGTGTACTTTTTGCAAAAGATGAAATTTTGTGAAATTATCTTTATATTTTCATTATATTGTTGTACGCATGTGACATCTAAGTTATTCACACACTGCAGTAGTCTTCTCATCCAGCGGTTACTGCACAAAAACTTCAAAAATTCATAACTTTTGAACGGATTGTCCAATTTTCCTCAAACTTTCAATGATGTGTTCTACTAATATTGCTACATTCTCTCAATCCTTATGTTTATGAAGGTGAACTTGTCCTTTAAATATATGTTCGTTGGAAAAGAATAAATGTGATTTTGTTGCATAAATGTTTGTACGGATTTGCACCACGATATCTTTCGTCAAGAATACATTTAAAAGATCACGGTTATAAACTCCGTACTTCTCATGTTCAAATTTGGTTACCTAAACCTAAAACAAATTTTATGAAAAGAAGTTTTTTATATGTAAATTCAAGTTTATTTAATTCATTGACATTGGTCACCCGGAACATTAAAGATATGCATCGGTTTTTTTTCAGAAGATGAAAAATGATATTCAGACTTTTTAAGTTGTAATTTGATATATATGCATATATATATATATATATATATATATACACTCAAACACATTTTGTTGTCGTTAATTAGTATTTTGGTTAGGTATTTAGTTATGTTAAGTCGAGTTCTCTGAGTATATTTCTATCGGGGTTTTTTTGTCCGGTTATTTCTATTACTGCAATAATTTTAATGTATCATATCAATATGTCGACTGCAAGTCATTTTGTGTATATATATTTTTTTCTTTTGCTTCTGAAATAATTTAAATGAATCACATTAATTTGTCGACTGTGAGTCTTTTTTACAATGATTTCATACCCAGTTATGGTGTACATGTTTTAATGTGTATTTATCGCTGTTGTTGTTTTTATATGAATTGTATATGTATGTCAAGTGGACCCCTTTGAAAATCAGCTGTGCTGAAAGGGCTATCCACCCTATAATAAATTAATAGATAAAATAAATCAATAAAGATGAGGAACATCGCATAAAACGCCCGATGAATTGAGGGTGGACCGAATTCCTTTTTACCCCAACACGTGGGGATTACGATAGTTTCACTTTTTGGACATTTATTTTCATTTTAACAAAAATGCATTAACATTATGCATTACATTAACATGTATATTTGTTATTCAAAATCAACACAACACTGTAATAAAGGAAAATACTATTCTATTTACGAATGACGTTCCCGAATTGCTGATAGTAATTTTTAGCATTCGTTGGTTAACGGTTCAACACGTTATTCTGCACATACAATGGGGGTAAGCAATCGTTCTATCCGACTATCCGACTTTCTTTTAATCGTTTTTCCTGAATACTTACGTTTACTGCCGATATGTTTCGCCCTGCTATAGCAACTGCATAGAAATTTTTTACATTTTTTTTTCTGCAAGGGATGAAATGGACAAAGAACTTGGTTTCTGACCTTAAAAAACCTACTTCATTTTCTATCCCATCTCGTACTCTAGAATCCCACGGGCCTGGAGACCTACGACAAAATGCTAATGGAATTCACGACCCAGATTGGGGATGTGGTAGATCAGCGAATAATAAGTGTCATCGTCTAATCCGCTCAATCTTCGATGGCGTTATGGAATCCCAAGTTGTCGTCCTTGACGTTATTAGCCCATTTCATAAATTTCCGTGTCAAAGTGATTATGGGAGAGACGATCGAGTGCGCGAGGATTATGCAGTTTGTATCTGGTCGGCCAACTGAAATTGCAATCAGTATGTCACGTTGTGGTGTAAATCTTATCTAGTTTAATTATATGTGTGTGCAGGTATGAATTTAACTTTGTGTGCCTGAGACTGTCTTGCCCGATGGTGATACCGGTTACCAAACTCAAAAGAAAACAAAATGATAATTCGAACTTTTTTTTTTCACTGAAAAGTCGCCATAAAACCCAAATCAAGTGATCTTTGATGATTTTCCATCCTTTGGAACTAACAACAATAAAAAGATATCTATACGATATAAAGACAGAACTGAATGGTTTGGCAATTCATTAATAAATTGATTAATTAATACCGCTATTATCCATTTTGGCGGTGATCACTGACATCGTCTCAATTGTGGTGATTCCAGCAGACTTGTATGTTCTTTTCGATGACCTCTCTATAGTGATATTGTCTGCTGAGACTTAAAGAACGTCTGGATCGCAGTACGATGGACCTCAATATCACTGGTAAAAGTTTTGGGTTTTTTTTCTAAAGAAGCAAAATAAAATCAAACGGACAAAAACAAACTGGGAAAATACAATGATATATAGCCTGAATAAAGACTATGATCCGTCCCTTCGCTTGCTTGTCATTATATACCTATCAGCGCATAAAGCAAACGAAAGGCACGTTACGATGCATCCTACGTGAGCTCGAAAGGAAGAAATCGATTGGTGTTTAGAGGGGAGAAAAACAAGATTGGACGGTCGCGGGGACAGTTGACAAGCGCTGAAACTTTAACCGCCGTTGAGAGATGGCGATATTAAAGCAATCATATCGCCCTGGCGATCTCTCGTATGTCAGTAGCCTACTCGGGGACATTGCTCATCTCGTCCCATGATTCACGGCCATTGCAACTCGACACCCAGTCGCCGGTAACTCCCGCACTTTAGGGAAACGCAGGTCTCCCAACCTCACGGCTAAAGCAGACAATCAGAGAGCACGGCTGTGGCGTATCTCTTTCCGCGCCTCCGAACATGAAGATCGCTAACCTCTTAGGCAGTAATCTGATGCAATTAACATTTCGAATGCGAGGAAGGAAAACAAGTTGGTTGTTTTTCCCCTCTAATGAAATCATCACCTTATTACTAGCTGGCTATGAAGGAAATAAAACCGCGGGTTCTTTTTCAGTTTCAGATGATTAACGAACCCTCATCAGTGTTTCACAAATACGCAGACACAGACACATACACATACACAGACACACAAGCACACACACACACGCACACACACACAACCACACACACACATAAAACGTACACAACGCAACACAACAAGATATGGCCTGACATCATTCACAAAGGGGTTCTTAACGTGTAGTACATGTATATAAATGTCCTTTTGTATCTCTGTTAATATAAATAAATGCATATAATGGAAAGGGAAAAGTGGGTAGTCTGAATATTATTGTCAAACTGAATATCGATGGGTTATTGGTACTCGTTGGGCAAAAAAATTGTCGCATTACGAAGATTCTCGGCTTGGAATATTGATATAATATCATCAGGAGGCATTGCGGTAATTTCCGGCTGGTCGCGACTGCGCGGAACTGGTGGTGGTTCCGTCACGGTGATTTAGAGCGATAGAATCGTAGCTACACGCGCGTTAGTAATGAAGAAATCAGCGCGGCGGAG
Organism: Diadema antillarum; assembly: GCF_040938485.1. NCBI lineage: Eukaryota > Metazoa > Echinodermata > Echinoidea > Diadematoida > Diadematidae > Diadema > Diadema antillarum. Next base: position 437,713 of record NW_027271758.1, on the reverse strand, counting down.
GATGATGAGCTCCAAGATAAGTTTATTATCTGAAATCATATTAGGGTATACCATTTCGGGCGAGGATGCGATGGCATCTGCTTGGGGAAAAGTCAATAGTGTCGAGGACAGTGTGGGTAGCGAGCGAGAGAGAAAGAGGGGGGGGGGGGAGAGAACAGATAGACGGACAAACAGTTGAAGAGAGGAGGGCATAAAAGTAACACCACCAAAAGACAGTTCACTCGAGATTGATAGATCAACGTAGTTGAATGATGATCGCCATCAGGGAGAAAGTTGAAGCTCAGATGGGATTTTAACCTATGGCAGAGATATCACAGAACGAGACGGACAAACAGACAGGTCGACAGATATAGGGATGTGCGTAGGGGGACTGATTAGCTAAAACAAAATTAAAAAGCGTATGAGGAATTGAAATGAAAAAAAAAAAAGAAATCTGAGTGACAGTGAGGGCGCTACTAATGGGACTAATTGAGAAAAAAAAAGATTGATAGAGAAATATATATATACCTGCAACACTTGGTTTTGACAGGACGCACAACGTAAAGAGGGCAGATATCTTATGAGGAAACATTTGAAAGAAGACAAGTGTGTATGTTTGTGTATGTGTGTGTATGTGCGTGTATGTGTGTGCGTGTATGTGCTTGTGTGTTTGTGTATGTGTGTGTGTGTGTGTGTGTGCGTGTGTGTGTGAGGGAGAGAGAACAAGAAAGAACTTACAGAGAGAGAGAGAGAGAGTGAGCGAAAGATAGCTTCAATAGAGCGAATGGAAGCAACCACGAGAGGATGACGCGACCCAGTGACACTCTCTAGGTAGAGGATGATAGGGATGCAGAAGATGAAGCGAAGGGAGGAATAAGATGGGAGGAAGAAACGTGGAGAAGACGGAGCTTAGGGTCTGATTAGATTAATGTTGGCAGCTAATCGCGAACAATTTCGCTGAGCTCCGATGATCCCAACTTCTCCGTAAATTAATTTCCAACCGCCGCCGAAAGCTTAATACACTTAAAGGTCCGTGAATGAGGGTGAACTCCTGCACATCTCAGAGTACGTTAACCCGTCTTCTTAGCACGTACGTCAATGAAAGTGTTAATTAGTTAATGACCTTATACTCCTCACCAATTATTTGGCTATGCTCAGAGACAACACTTCCTGTGCAATCAGCGTGCGTGTAATGAAATACCTGTATGACGTAATTTATTCTTCAGAAACGGAAATTTGTCATACTTTATTACAATGTAACAGTCATTAGAAAAAATAGATGAGCTGCATGCTTGGCCATAATTATTTACTAAAATAGTGAAGGCAGTCAGAGAGCAAACAAACTGTACATGTTGTCGTAATGATCTGACTTTCCTTCCCTACCTTTAATATTGGAATTCGTCTTAAAGGCATTATTGGCCATTGGCAGATGAAACAAAAAACAATTCTAAAATTTGAACTAGATAATTATAGAAAAAACCAATTTAAAAATGTTAATCAGTGTAATCAATGTCAAGTTTTGTTGGATAGACAAAATGTGAACAATAGTTATAATAAAATAATTGCTTCGAGAATAAACTGTCTACAGTTATGGTTTATTGAGAAAAATAGTGATACCTCCTTATGTTTTAGGCTTTAATCCATTTTCTTAATAGATTTTGGGATGTTTTGTGATACAAATGACCTACACATGCATCAAATGTGATAACTCGAACATTTTTTCTTAAATCACTGCTCCCGATGGTAAACAATACCTTAATTCACCCGTCAAAATACTGGAGTGTATCTGCAAAAATGACGCCTATACATTACATGACGTCACAGATAGCAGGGGGAATCCCCTGTCGTAGCGCCGCTTACGTAAGATGTGGTCACATATAAAATAACCCTGCTCCCTCGTAACGCTGTGAGCATTCAGTGAAATTAAAATCATGAATGTAATACAACGTCACACCATATTCAATACTGAAAAAGGATTAGCTTAGATGGCATTCTTTCAGTTGTAAACACTTGGATGAAATGCCAAATATATTTTCACTACACTGTAGAGTGGGCGTATTATGCACTGCACTGTTTTCAAATTTGCACTTTTTTTCAGATTATGCATTACCGTTTCTTCTGTATGGGTTGCCATTTTCGAAATGGAAGATGATTGAATTTAAATTCATAGGAAATTATCTTTTAAGGCGATCTACATAGAAAATATGTCAGCAAATTTGGCTATGTTCCATTTTAAGCAGATTGATTCATGGCGTTGCTGAATGTTTAGACTACAAAAATTAATTTGTGGAAACAACATTCCTTACAAACATAACGGAAAGCATAGAATGCCACATTGGTAGCAAGTTACACTGAGTATGATCAGTGAATTCATTACCCGGTATTCATTTTCTATGCGTAGTTGTAAAAATGTATTTTCACAAAGACTTCGTTGATAGATGTCTTTGGACTCGTCAGCTTCACCGCTTCGTTGCCGACGGGGAAAAAAGACATAAGTTGAACGAACGGACTGACAGAAGATAGAATTCATTACGCATCTATTTTCCATCTTTCGTTCAACGCAAAATCAAGGCAGGAGGAATAAACACTGTTGTTATTTTTCATGTCTTTGACCATCTTATTGATGCCCGTGACAGGAATGATGTTCCAAATTTCTTTTGTTGTTTTGAATATTTCACCTGTTGGGTGCATGATTTAGCTTGAAAAAAAAAAAGAAACGATAGTTTCCTTTTTGTGTGTGGACGCTACCACAAAGGTGATATAAGTGGCATTGTCATTTATGTGTGTGTGAGTGTGAGTGTGTGTGTGTGTGTTGTTGTTGTTGTTGTTGTTTTTATTTTTATTTCCGTCTTCAGATTAAAAAAAAAATACACACAAGTTACTCTTGCACATATATTCCGTATACGTACAGTTGGAAGAAACGGGGGATTGCCCGTTCAGTCATTATCTGCAAAATATGACTGTTCTTCCACAGGGTTCCTGTGTATGTTTATATGTGCGTTTAAACAAAGCACTAACAAATTTTCGCATCTAATAAAGATCGATCCTTTTTTTTCGGAGGATTAAAAAAAAATCTGAAAGCGTAAAAAACCTCAGAAGTTTTCAATGATATGGCGGGAATTGCCTGTGGGATAAAATAATCTCTGCAAACAAGCAAACGGCGCGGCCCTTCGCTGGGCTTGCATCTCGTGATGTCGCCTGAAGGCATGACCTCTGATTATCAGTCTCATCGGACAGGTGAAAATGGCGTCGAGAATCATCACTTTCATGTATTCCGCAATCAACTTCCATGTATTCCGCAATCAACTTCCATCAACCACCCCCTCCCCGACCCCCCCTACCCCCCCCCCACACACACACACATCACACACACACACAGTCACACACTACTATATGCTCGTATTCCTGAAACTGCTTAGAGCAGTCGAGAGAGCGGAGTAGCAATATGCTGGACATTGCACACATTAGCTGGCATTCTATACCTTTCTTATTATTTTTTTTTCTTCTAAATGGACGACACGAATCTTACCCTATTCCACATCGTTTTTGACTCTTGTTCCTTATATAGAAAGGAGCTCAGGCGATTATTATTGACACACTGTAATTGATGGATGGGTGTGAGCGTCACAGGAGTTTCCTATTGAAAACGAAGGCAGGAAGATGGTTAGAAAGAAGAATTGGTAGGGGGGGGGGGAAAGCGGCCTTAAAGGGGAGGAGATGAGAATGAGGTCGTTATATGTGTGGGGGGGGGGGAGGAGGGGGCTGCGTGTATGTGCGTATGTGTGTTTATGTATTTTGTTGGGTTTTTTCCTGCAATATGCGTCCTTACATATGCTACATGTTTGGGTACAGGGGACATTGTATGGCAAAATATACGATTTTGTTCTGGCGAGCTTGTTGGATACACAAAACGCTTCTAAAAATTAGCAAAAAAAAAAGTAAAATAAACAGTGGGGACCCTTCGAAACAGAGTGTGTAAGGTTGTATGCGTGTGTCATATGATATTATTATGTAATTTTGTGTGGTGTGTCTGCGTGTATGTGTGTGTTCGTTTTGTTTTATGTTACAGACCTTGATCAATTTTACATTGTTTAGCCTCAGTTCTAGTCTCTTCAAAAGAATTGAGTTTCACTTCTGTTTATCTGAGTTTCCTCTTTCATTTTTTTCCGGCTAAAGGGTTCATATCTTCTCTAGATCATATTTGTAGCCGATCTTTAAAACTGTGTAGACATGAAACACGCTACCGTCTGTTGCAAAACTCTTTTTATTCGATCTTTAAATGATGATAGCGTCAAACTTGTAAAGCAATGATAAAACCATAGAAAGAGTCGTTTATTCGTTAGCACCACCTTACTGCATCCGTTTCAATCACTTACCGTTTCTGCTGTTCACCTTTTCCCAGATAAAGTTATAATCATGCACTATTCAATACCGATAATAACTTAATTTGCTTTATCATGCATGCATGAACGGTATACTAGTACAAAATCCACTTGATCAGATCTTTGTTTGTCTTTCCATGTTCAATGTTTTAGACGTACGTTTTACTAGATGCATCATTAACAGAATTGTGCGCTCTGCCAAATTGTCACTTCCAAAGGTATTGCAAAGAAGGGACCTCCATACAAAATAATGGTAATCCATAAACTCGTTGTTGACACAGCAAGCAAGGTGTTAAGTAACTGGTAATCGCCTCTGAGAACAGAAAGAAAATGTCCCTGCTAGATTCATGGTATTCCACCTGTCAATTCAACACTTACTATAAATTCCGTTTATTCAACTAATTCAACATATAAACTAATGCTGCCCTTTTCTTCGTGATTTACGTCTGCTTCCTAACTGTGGGACATTCATTGAATTCCGGGTTTATCTGTGGTACTGGATTTCCCTAGATTTTAGCGGGAATCACGCTGATGTTCCGTGTTATTGACTCCTAATGGGTTGCCTCGAAATCAACAACCACTATCGAGTTTATTGACATTGATGAATTCAGTTGTTCGGCGACGTGAACCACGCTGAGGGGGTCATCCACTGATGGCATCTGTATGCAATAATCTCGAAAGATATAACATTTTTTTTATCCTTGGTTTTTCTCGTGACCATTAAAAAAAAAAGGTAAGCATGAATAAACAAATGAGATATTTACGGGATGTGGAGGCTGGAAGAGTACAAGTTGACAACGTTCTATTTATAAAATGTAAAAAAAAAAAAATGGAGTGGAAAGGAAACTTTGCCAACTTGCGCGCACCTTGGTATCTCGTTTCGTCAACAACAATCGCTGCCGAATCGATCAATGTAATTAAGCTGGCTCGGTACAGGATGCGACAGAAACAAGTAACATCCATCTTCGGGGTGCAGGGGTTGTCTGGTCGAGTAAGAACCCCCTCCTCCACCCCCCTCCTTTCCCCCGGACGGCAATATCCGGGGTGATTCCTGGTACCTTATTAATTGCGATTGCTTAATTGTGATAAACGGCGACGATACAGGAGCCTCTGATCACCTTTGATAGCTGTTTGGCAGCCGAAAGTCATTAGCGTGGTAAAGATAGAGAGAGAGAGGGAGGGGGGGGGGCGGAGAAGGGAGCGAGAATGTCACATTTTAGGCAAACATGGGGTCTAAGTTTGCACCGGTTTGTGCACGTAGTTCTTGCAGTCGCTAGGAACGTTGAGGACACACTCGACATTCGCACCTTTTAATAGATTGAACTCGTCCTTCTCGATAAAGAGCATCATGTCCCATAGCGATTCTATAACTGAGTGATTTTGGCTATCTGTGCTGGGTTACAAAGAGAATTCTCTTGATTCCATTTGGTATCTCTGGGGTTTTCACTGAAGCAGACACATGGGTGGAATTAATATCCGAAAAAATTATAATGTATATTAAATTAAGATTGGCAGAGTTTCTTCTTCCACCTTGGTCCATTTCACGAAAGATGTTCGGATAGCAATGGTAGCTAGAAGGACAACTTCCGGTAGCAACAGCCAATCAGGTAGCGGGATTCTTATCATTGCCAGATTTGTCACTGCATGAAGAGTTGCTACCATACCAACTTTTTATGAAATGGGACCCTGGTCTCTAAAAACTTTTCAAGACACTGTTAGTTTTTTATGTCATCTAAAAAGAAACCAACAGAATCTATTCTAAAAGTGAGGTCGGTTTCACAGAGTACTTGCGTTTTTAGCAGCCAATATTTACCACCCATAAACATGTTGAGAATCCGATTGTCTTACAAACCGGTTTCTTTAGAAGTGTTAATGAATCACAAAACAGTTTTGTAATCGATTTCTTCTTTTTTTTTTGGGGGGGGGGGGGGTAGCTAACATTGACTGTAGGGGTTGGGTGAAGCATCAATCACGTGTACACCGTTTGCGGCCAAAAAGAAAAATAAAAAACCCCAGCTCTTTTAATTTTTTTCCATTTATTTGTTTCATTTTAACTTGTGAAAGATGAAAGAGTCGATGTAGCTATCCATGAGCGAGTTTTACCTTCTTCCCGCCATTATAACTAAAAAAGAAAAGAAAAAAGGAAAGAAAGTCTTAATCTAATTTCATGAGGTAGTATATAGATGAATGAAATAACACCTTTTATTGTCTGCCTCGGAAGTTGACTTGATCTACAATTAGAATGCTCGCGTCAGATAGCCAACGAAAGTCCTGGGGTTGTAAGCAATTACAAAATGTAATAAGAAGACTTCAATCTTGACGACCCTTTAAAGTCACTCTCTCAACTCCCTTCCACATCTCTATCTCCCTCTTCGGTATGAACACCTCTGATCTGTTACGCTCCTGTAAGCCATTTGACCGGGTTAACTAACGTCAGTTTAGCACTCCAAAGAGGTCGTAACTCTTAAAAGTAAAATGGGCGTGCTATTCTTTTATTCTGCCCCTCACGTACGTATCGATGGCACATAATTTGTTTGCGTGCGTGATCATAAGGGATCTTCACGCCCATCTAATAAACTTTTCAACATCTCTTTCATCGTCCCATACAATCATCCTGTTGATTCATCTCTCTCCTCACACACACACACACACACACACACACACACACACACACACACACACACAAACGCATACACAAACAGACAGACAAACGAACAGGTGCCTGTGTCTTTAACTGCGTACACGCGCGAATTCACACACACTTTTCTTTCGTTTTGTTTCATTTTATTTGTTTCCGTATCCTAATGATACAAAATAATTGCAAAGTACCATAGTCAATCTATACGAGAAGATGAAATGTCATGAAGCAAGTGCAAATGCAAACAATACATTACAAAAGTATAATACATGTATCCACTGCACGTACAAATACCTATAATAGATACACGTGATTTACATAATTTTATCATCATAAATTCACTATGAGTTTAGAAAGGAATATGGGGAAATATTGAGGGCAGTTCTTGTACAACTAGCAAGTTCCCTGTGTCAAAAAGAAAACAATGAGTCTTTGCATGCGTGTGTACATTTCATTTCATTTTATTTCATTTCCGTTAAAAGTATACAATATGTATATATATATATATATATATATATATATATATATACATATATATATACATACAGTATGACATTTGCCTATGAAAAGAATAGAGTTCAATGTGACTTTTGCATGTTCAAGGAAAATTAATGCAGATCATGCGAAATTAATGCAGGTCATTTCTTTTACAATAAAACATACCATACTTGCAGTTTATGGAAACATTAACGATTAAAAAGGGATAAGAGGAAGAGGCACAAGTAAAACAATGCATGAGACATTATGACACACTCACACTTATTCAAACAAAGAAACAAACAAACAAACAATACGGTCACAGACACGGAAAATCCCTGCAAACTCCAGCAAATAAACAAAACAAAAGGGTCATTTCCGTTTTATATCGAGACTAATTTTGTGATCTGAATGGTCTTCAATTTTCGAGGGGCGGCATTGGAGACTGATTAAGCCTATAAGCACCTTCTTGCTCTACACGTATGTAAAGTGACCTTTTTATTTGTTAACATGAACATTAGATCTTTTAGACTGTTTCTGCAGGGCGTTAAGGGAGTTCTCCTAAGGGTGCAATTCAGGTGGCGATGGCGTAAAAGAGTGTCACAGCGGAAACAGATGAGAAACAGTGTAGAGATTAACACACATCTTTCACCGCGCCCGAAGCAGATAATACCATAAATTTCAGTCGAGAGAAAGTTTATCACGCTAGAACGCGAAAAACTTTTTTCTTTAGTTTTTCTCTCCTTTTTTTTTGTTTTGGTCTTGTTTTGAGTAACACCAACCAGAAATTCTGCCCCAACTTATAGATCGAGGTCAACTATAAACCTGTGGGACGTTAACGTTCAATCATCTTTGTGCAAGTATGAGTGATCCGACCAAAATGAAAGATTGCACCACAATTAGAGCAACAACCAATAAGAAGAGTTTTGTGATATAATATCTCTTTCTCTCTCTCTCCCTAGCCAGAGTTTGCGTGACACAAATGTATTTAATACCACGACAATCTGTCTTTGGCTTTTTTCCTTTTGTTTTCAAATCTTCCAGGTCCTTATTTTTCTCTTAATCTACATGTGAACTAGTTTCACTCTCTTTTTTTTTGTATGTGGGGATGGGGTGGAGAAATTCATATCATTTCTGCATGGCACTGAGATTGAGAATAGATGCAATGATGCTCAAAGCAGGTCCCTGGAAATTAGGGTCGGTTTTCAAGAATCAACGGATCAAATCCGATTTGTCAGGACCTTATTCCAAATATTAGGTCCATATTTGAGACTTTATTTCCTCTATAAGAAAACTCCACCCCAAAACAAAGAAGTTCGAGGATGGAGAAATTGATCGATTTCTTCTTTTTTTTTTTTTTTCGCGAAAACGATCGAGTCAAGCAGTGCCTCACAATGCTGTCAATGGCTTTTGTATACAAAGTAATCATTCTTTTTCTTTTTGGTCAATAATTCGGTGGTAATAACGACCTCCTATTTATGAAATCGTCATTTCGAACTACAAAAATAACCAAACGTAGGGCGTATAAAATTGTAACTTTTCATCTTTTATAGCTATTCTAATTTATGTGTCAAATGTAAAATTGTACACAATGTTTCTGTGTCTACCATTTCATTTTATCACCATCACCTTCATGATCACATTTCTTGTTCTCCTCATCATCACCCTTTCATCATAATCATAATTTGTCATATTCTTTATTAGTATTTACGTATACAAGAATATGAAAACTGAATGCATTATAATATGTTCAGATTTTGTTCTCCATTCTGCTAAACTAAATACGTATATGTAGATAGGTTTCATGGGCTGCCACGTGTTCAAGCATCCGCTTATAGTGGCAGTCCTTCTTCTGCATAATTTCTTCGATAATATATTGTTTGCAAATTTGGTAATACAATATATTTTGGTAATGGAATCAATGTATACATGTATTTTTTTTCTCCTTTGAAGTATGTACGATGTAATCTGTATATTGATGTTTTCTAAGGTATTACGAAAAGAATTCTGATTCATGTAGAAATTATGTTGAAGACAAATAAATCAATTCAAAAATCAAATCAAAATGTATAACTCTGCAAAATGTCCTTTAGAACCAAACCTAATCTTAACTAAATTAAACTCGAGTGCAGATTTTGCTGTATATAGTGAGACCTGTGGCTGGGATACATCATCACTTCATGTAACTGCTACAAAATGATTGTGATCAATATCTTTATCATTTTTTTTATTAGAGTCAACTTAAAAAATAGATAATAGGGCAAAGTTTCACTTAAAAAAAGAAGTGATCGGGTCCAGAACGTTTCTTGTTTTTCCGTGTCATACTTCCTTCTTTCTTTTTTGCATGTCTCGTTTTATCATTTTTATGAATGTGAAATACTTTATACCAATTATGATGATAACAACAGTGATGACTGTAATAACAATGACCGAAGTAGTAGTAGTAATGATAATGATGATAACAATAATAATGATAATGGTTATAATGATAATGACAATTATTGTTATTCATTGTCCCAAGTAGCAGTACACATGTACTAATATTGTAATAACCATATTGGTTATTATAATACCAATAATGATAGGCATTCATAACTTCACAACCTAAAACGCATTGAAATCTTCAGGCTGTGATTATTCGTGGTTTATTAGAAAATTATTTCCCAAATCAGTTTGGGATTTGGCTTTTGCTGATCCTCTTTTCATAATTAAAGCAATTAAAGCCATAATCAAATAAGCAAAATATATTTTTCTTATACGTTCGGTATTCCACTGATCATTATTAATCATTACGAACGTCATCCAAGTGTTTCATCAGGTTCTTACAAAAAAAGAAATATGATTGTTTATCATAATGAACATAATCAGCCTGTTTGATTAGAAACTGTTTGTTGACAGATAAGATTACTGGCTCTCTAAACTGAATTTCTAGACACGCCAAGGGCTTGCTTTTTGCTTTTACTTCATTATATGCCGTCGTTTTGGCTTAGCATGATTTTATCACCATTTTGTAGCGTTTGTTTATGCCGGTAATACCACTGCTTATCCAAGAATCATTCTGGCGTCCAAAAGCATAGGGGCTATATATAATACCAATACAGACTATGAATACAGAAAGTGATTATAAACGCAGCAGACAGACATAGCCAAATAATGTATTTAGCCCCCCAAGGACGGAGTGCCGTTAGCATGAGTGGCTCCATGTGCGCTCGTCATGTTGTTGGTTTTATTTTGTATTTCGGCTTGTCTAGCTGACACACACACACACACACACACACACACACACACACACACGCACACACTGATATTGCCACACGTGATCAAAATAAGACGGCATGAGGCAAGATATTCATTTCGGACTAATCACAAGCAGCTCCGCGCGATGAAGAAAACGATGTGAGTCTATTTCCCATAACCTCATTAGCTCGTAGACAAACGCACCAGTTTTCCCTAATCGCCCTGATTATTCCATGTATGAGAATAGGATCGACTCGTTCCCCGTGAAAACAAAAACTATAAATGAAAGATGTGCTCAACAGTCTCAACATTCAGACAAGTATGTTGATTCGTATACGTGAGCTGTAGGTTACCATTTACAGCGAGCAAAAAATCAAGCTCTCTGCATCGCAGACAGGTTATACTATTGAGAGTAAAGATGGGCGGGTTTTTTATACCAGAGTGGACGATCTAAGCGCCCTCACCCTCCCTAGCGAGCTATCTGCTTCCTCTCCTCTCTTCACTCTATCAGCTGCTCTCTTACCTTCTTTTTCAGATGAACTTCCTGCCCTGCTATAGGTTTACCTATCTGCGGGTAAGTGCGGTATAGGCATGCAACCCGTCCTCCTGGTAAGGCCAGACTTCATCGGTGTCGACTGGAGGGTCCTTTGGACCCTCCTGTTGGCGGGAATGGCGTAAAACCCCCGTATTTGCGCCACGGGAATAGTCCACGTGAAACTCTGCACCTCTAACTTCACTCTTCTATCCCCTTTACTCCCCTGTATTTTTGTCAGGTCAGGTCATTTCAACCAGATTGACCTGCTTACTAGTCGCTTGGTACCTGGTACAAGTACTACAGTGTACCTGCAACATGGTGGCTGGTACGCCCACAGACCCCACTGCAGGCTTTTGAACAAGATTATGAGTACACAACGCAAACGGCACCAGGGTTAAAAACAGCTGCTCCTTTGTTTATATCAAACCCTGACTTTGTTGGTGCCATCAAAACACGAATGATGGCTTGGCCCTCAAGGCCCCCAGGGAAAAAACTGAGGCCTGATATTGCCAGTAGAGAAATAGATAGACTTGTCCATCGTGAGGTATACCTTTTCATCATTAGTACTTCGCCGTCAACACTAAGGCACTACGCTCTATACTGCAGAGAAGGAAACAATTTAGCTCACGAAGCCTCGGACGCTATGCTATTGGCATCATTTGTCCTTCAAGACTAATGCATTGTTCATACCGAAAAACACTACTACAAGAGCCTTTCTCCATCGGTCACTCATTAATAACCTCTTCAGCTTTGATGAACTCCTAGAAACGTTACCCCTGGTGCTGGAGTATAGGTCTCTTTATCTTCACCATGGCCTTTAAAAATCTTGCCTTTCCATTGAAAGCCACAACAAACGGTACGATGAAAAATTACTTTGCATGCCAATCCTGCAAACAACGGTACCATGCTGTTTCTAGCCCTCACCTTTGTTTTTTCATAGAAAAAACCTGTATAAATTGACCGTCCATTTATCATTCCATGTATGTAATACAATAAAAATAGCAATCCCCCATTATTTTCATTGTACACCCAAGCTGGGACATCATACATTATTCTATTTTTTTGTTATATTTTTATGTGTCTTTTTATCATCGAGGAAATATAAAAATTAACTGAAATTGAACTGATAGGTTTACCATGGATATATCATCATCTTTAATAAGGCTCACAAAAACCCATACGCTTGTTGGAAACAGACTGTGTTTGACCATGAAGTGCGCCCTCTTTTCAAGCTCTGTGCCAATGAGTCAAAATAATGTGCACAAATTTCACACACCATGCACACAAACCAATGGACAAGAAAATGGATATAGCAGGCAGAGGGTTTAATCCCCCTGTTGAATTTCAATAACATGGATGACCTCTAGTCCTTTTTGCTGCAGTTGGGACCTGTACTACAATTAGTGATAGGGAGGAGCAAAAAGGTTAAGATCAATGAATTAAGCGCACGAGAGTGGATTGTGGGCGGAGAGAGAATTAAGAAACTAAGTGCCGGTCAAGGGAATTGGTTTTCGAAAAGCTTTCTGGAAAGGCTCTGCTCATCATGGTCGCCCTGATGACGTCGTCAAGTTTCAGACAAAATGCCATTAGGATGAAATTTCCATCTCAATATAAAGTCAAATCAAGAGGGCAGATCATGATCATGATTTGATGCGATTGTTAATATACGTGTGCTTTTGCTGGGGAGATGATGTCCGAGAGAGTTATATATGATGAATGCTGGTCGGTATCTTTTTTTATTTCTTCTCCTTTTCGATAAAGTAATCGCCCGTCATTGCCATAGTTTTGTTTTTTCATGAACTTACGCTGATGTTTGTTTTATGCAAACCGGGGGCCTCGTCGTAAGACGGCCCTAAAGAGCCGGCTGTTTTTGATTATCTCTACGTACGCTGTCTGCGCCAGGTATTAAACATGGACCTTTGGGGTCCCCTCTGTCTGCCCTGTCTGTCTGTCTGTCCCTGTCTGTCCTGTCCTGTCTGGTCTGTCTGTCCCTGTTCCTGTCTACTGTCTTTTCTGTCCTCTCTCTCTCTTTCTCATGATATAGTGCAAAGATATAAAGAAAAGGACGAAAGAAAAGGAAGATAAATTGTAGGGATTCAAAAGATGAATAGAAATATATTGATTGACTGAGAAAGACACATAAGGACAGAGAATGGAGGATCATAATTATGTTGTGCGCATGTGTGTGTGTGTCTGTATGTATGTACGTACAGTATGTCTATCTCTGAGTGTCACTACGCATAACATTCGACCTTGAAAAAGTTACCATGTGTGATGGGGCGTGTATGGTAATGATAAGCTTTCTTTCAATAATACCTCGAAAGTAAGTTCCGCTGAACTGAAAACCCACTTCCATGCCAATTGCATTACTTCAAAGATGTCACAGGACGCTGTAAATTCATTAGTAGTACTTGTGACTGAGTGTGCATCGGTACGATACGCTTTTCTTATCGCGCCATCCAGTGAAGTGAAACCTCGCTTCCATGCTAAGTGCACATCGAGGGAGAATGCTGAGGTTGTAAATCCAGCGGCCTTGAACATTTTCGGAGAGATGTGAAGATATGTTTGACAGGACAGAACATACACGAAATATGTGAGCCTTCGAGATCGCCTCCGCAAAATCGTAAATGTGATTTTGAGACCTTTCGTTTGTCTTTGTGTTTGTTGTTGTTGTTGTTTCTCAAACATGACCCCTCAAACATGGCCGCTGCTTCTAGTGAACTCGAACCACACACCTCAAGATTGAAAGCCCGTGGATCTAATCCACTGAGCCCTCAACAACGGCTCAGCTAATTTTGACACGCACTTTGTTAGATCCAAACCAATAATCATTTCCCACTTTACGTAAACCTCTCGACAGTACCTGAGGAGTCTTAGCGGTTGACTTTGAAAGTAATGGAATGTGAAGATGTTATTACGTGAACGATTTTATCATCTGGTCGTAATGCCAGTTGTCATTAACTTCTCAAATGTTAACTTGCAAATTATCGTTGAAGAGTGATTATTTCATAATCCTCATTTTAGTATGGCTCTATCATAATCACCCATCATGTTTTGGTGAGTTGAAAGCGACAAGTTGGCGTAGACTTTTACCGAACGTCTGTTGAGATGCATTTCCCAGGATTCTACAACATCCTTCACAACTCACACCCTTTCCTCGGTAAAATAAAACAAAACAAATACCTCTCTGGCCTCAATCCAGGAAACAAGCGGCCCTCCAGGGCTTGCTTTTCCCCCTAATGTGTTACGGGGCCCCTTGAATGAAGACAAGTGGAAATTCACGTAGAAGTAGATAATCGCAATACTACAAACATCATTAACAAACAAACACAAAAAGTAAGAAATCGTGGAAGCCAATTGGCCGCTATAACATTGTAGTTTAAAGGCACTGTTTACCTTTGGGAGCAGTTATTCGATTTATCACATTTGATGCATATGCATAGGTCAGTTGTATCACAAAACATCCTACCATATAAAAAAATTGAAATAAAGCATAATATGTAAAGAGATATCGCTATTTTTCTCGCTAAACCATAAACTGTAGACAGTTTAGTCTAGAAACAATTTTATTATAACCATTGTTCACACTTTACATGTTTAACAATACTTAACAATGATTATACTAATTAACTTTTTCAACTTGTTGTTTCTATCCCAAACTGACATTTCAGAACTATTTTGCAGCACTAAAGCTGGGTTTTTGTTTCATTCTGCAAATGGTAAACAATGCCTTTAAGTTAAAGTTGTGTCAAGAAGGGCGCCGGAATAATTTTCAATGGCTGATTGTTGTGAGAATAGTTAACCGAATAAAGTTGACCGGAGGTATCATTATTTTACCGTGATGTAGCGACAAACCAAGAAGGTGGAGAAATGGAGATGATACAACTGACACCCAGGTATATATAAAGTGCATCAATATAAGCATTGAACTCCTTTACCAAAATATGCGGTGAAAGTTCAAGGACATACACTGTGACAAAAATAATGACTGTCACGTGATGCAAATTCTACTCGATCCCAAACTATAAATATATTTCTAGATAGATAGATAGATAGATAGATAGGTAGATAGATAGATAGATGAATATCTTAGCCATCTTTTCCTCTTCTCTTCCCTTATATCTCCTTTGTATTCCCAAGCATTATTTCCTTAACTATTTCATGATTACCGTTTGCTCCACTTAAACAGTCGTTTGGGTTTGCGCGCGCAAATAACTGCGAGCTTAATAACCTCCGTGATTGCTTGGAATCGCATCAGTCATCCAACGGGGACGTTTATGTGGTCGCGCAAGAAAACAGAGGGGAAAAAAGAAAGAACGAGGAAAAAGTGCTCGCAGCTATTACCACGAATCACCGATTTGTCTTTCTCCGGTTCAAAACCCTTGGCAATACATCTTCAAACAAACATTCGCGTTGTCTTCACCGGTAGCGTCTTCTCAACCCCAGTCCCTTCTAATTTCCTTCCCCCACCCTCGCTCTTTTATTCTTTCGCTCCTTCTTCTCTTCTTCTTCTCTTTCTCATTCTCTATCTGTCTCCACCATCAATTCTGTAATAGAAAGAAGTCAGTTTGATGAGTCATCATGTACCACTCAGATGGAATCGTCCAGTGTTGTTAACTTTAATCAAGTAGGATGTCAATTCATGGCTAAAGTTGGGTGCAATGAATGTACAATGGTAGAGTTTTTAGCTTTGATGATCTGACATGGAATAGGAGAGTTGTGCGTGATATGATTTCAATATTTGCACGGTCACGATGTCGTAATCAAATTTAGAGGAGAGATGTCTCCAAGAGTGAAAAAAAAAAGGATTTACGTTTTATAGCTAGGAAGTTATTACGCAAGTAACATAAAAGACAACGTGTGAAGTTGTTTCTTGTATTTGAGTACGTAAAACCGAGCTTCATCGAGGAACACGAAGAAATTTTTCATACCTTGCTTGTCATGATGGATGTATGGTTACGTTTTCATCATGATATTTACGAACAGACATATACCCAAACTGCGTTCCGGGTTCTGGTAGACGGTTCCTCTTTCTTTTGTTTCTTTGGTATACAGTCTATGTGCATTTGTAAAGGTGTGTTGATTTTCGTAACCTTGTTTTGATTCTAAATTTGAAATTTGCATTAGGTACACAATTAACGAGAAATAAAACAGATATAGTCCTCCGCTCAGTGCGTTACTTTGATATTGGACCTGCTGAAGAGAACCTATAAGCATTACTCACCAACAACGACAAAAGACCAAGTCTTTGTCACAGTTTATACAATTCCTTATAGACAATAATGTCATATACTGCCAACCAAAAATTCCACGTATCGTATTTCCGTTCTCGCCCACTTCCTGCGTTCCCTTCGCGCCAGATTGTTGTGCTTTTCATGGATGGAATTGTTGAGTTATCATTGATCAGAATATCAATCGAAGTGTGTGGGGTACCGCAGATTGCAGGTTCCAGTGGCCTTTACTTTCAAGGGGGTCTCGAAAATATTAATATCACGACAGCGTTGTTATGGTAAATACTCGGTACTTTTTTTTAATTGAGCTGTTTTTGGATGACTCGTGTTTTGAATACCAAATGGATGATTAACCACTATGGGCAAATTGAGAGATATCATTGGAGTGGTTACAGACCCGGGGATAAAACACCGAAAGGCTTTTGCGAGGGTGAAGATAATATTATGCTATATACTACCGGTATATATGCTTCTCGCGCTAAGCAAACATGATGATGAGTCGCTCCTACTCTCCACTGAATTGATAGCTCGTGTGCTCGCTGGAGCGTAACATCGTTTAATAAGCTCCACTGTAAAGCATCTATCATCTTTACCCAATTTACGCAAGCGCCGCTCTACGCAATCAATTCCCCCAACGTTGCCAATTTGATGAGCCTCATGTCGTGGATGACGTGCTAGTATTTTATTGGCGCAAAGAGAAGGGGGAAAAAGAATAAGTCAAAGAAGACGTTGTCGCTCTAACGATCTTGCTCATCGTGGAAATGATATGCAACGTGAATGAACAGAAAATGCATGCGTCTAATCAGATTAATGTTTAGCTTTGTCTGGAAGGAGCGGAATATAATGATTCACGTCTGCATCAGGCCGAAATGTTTGCCATGATACGATGATGGATACTGGCACCACGTGCGTTTCACAGTCCCAAACTCAGGCGCTAGTATCTATTTCGTGTTGCTTGCATATTCTGCATCAGTGTCGCTTTCAAATAATGACTCTGTCGTCACTGTTGTCAGAATCGTGTCTCGCGTCTCAAAAATCGGTCCCGAAAACAAGATTTCCCGTAGACTTTCTCGTATTTGCAGATGCAACCTGAGCCTCGGCGGCAAGGACATTACGAACATCCCACATATTGTGACATGGAGGGGGGGGGGGGGGGAGGAGGAGGAGGAGGAGAACGTTCCGGTTGGAATTGTTGCTGTGGTTTGAGTGTGTGTGTGTGTGTGTGTGTGTGGGTTTTAATGTTCAAATGTCTTCTGAATCGGACAGAATAATATGGCATTCATTCTTGTGACACACATCATTCTCTTCATGTGTTACACACGTGACATTGTGCAGAAACCTTATGAGGTCATATTCTTTTTCTTTTCTAGCCGTATATATAAATTCAATACTACGTGTGATAATACAGAATGCGTAATCAGTACTTTATAAAATTAACACTACCGAATAGGCCTACTATACGAATATCAACCAAAAACAACAATCACAGATCATTTGTAGCAAAACCCACAAGAAATAAGCAGATCATCGTAACGTAATATTTCATTTTCTCTTGGTAGTGTCATCGTGGTACGTCATTTTTTCGTGTATGTCGACAAGGCTTCGAGCCGCACTCGTATACATACAGATACT
Source organism: Diadema antillarum (assembly GCF_040938485.1). NCBI lineage: Eukaryota > Metazoa > Echinodermata > Echinoidea > Diadematoida > Diadematidae > Diadema > Diadema antillarum. The sequence continues at coordinate 419,602 of NW_027271758.1, read as the reverse complement.
ATAGGTACGAATACGAAGTACGAATAGTACGAATAAATGCTTTAATCATTATCTTCTACATTCAAAATAAACTCTAGCAGTATAATGTGTCGTCCGATACGTCCCCAACACTTGTCAGTCTGTGACGTCAAAGCAGGAAAATTAAAACAAACCCTTGTGCAGCGATGATGAATGTAGGCTTTTTCAGCTTTCCTCGATGTAAATCGCTATGTAGGTCAGCCCAAAGTAGGTTCGCCCATAAGCACAGAGTAACCTAAACCATTCTATATCCAAGGTGAAAGATTACAGGCGACTGCTACTTATAGCTTCATGTCATTTCTTTTTTCAAAACTATATGCCTCCATGGTTTGTTTTTATTACGTGCAAAATATAACTTGTCCAGTCAACAATGTAAGATTCCATACGTTAACGTAATGTCTGCTGCAGATATTATGATACTTTGTCATATTATTATTATAAAACTCCATCCTCATACGAATTATTTCGAAGCAACGTTTGCAATGCTATAGTCCGCACAGCTTTGGTGCATCGCTCTCGAGAGTAAGGACTGATTTGCGTGCATATATGCCATCAGTTGAGATGTTTTCATATTTACGGAGACATTCGAGAAGCTCAAAACCTCATCAGCAGCATGCTATAGCTATTTTTTTTTTTAGTTTATATTTCCGAATCGTAAACGATCAGAACCTACAGTAAACAAACGTGGAAGAAAACGCTGGAGGCTTAGAATGAACCCTGCAAGGGACTAAAATCCCATCAGCTACCCAGAAGTACGTACTTTTTCATCGTGTATATCCAAGCCACGTAAATAGCCAAGATTCAGTGTACACGATGGAATATGTTACGAAGAGAAGGGGGGGGGGGGTAGAGAAGGACGAGTTCGCGGAGTGCGGCGTGTATACTTTTCGTTCTGCGCCGTATTTTCGTTTCCAGCGCTGGTAAAAACAAGGGAGGGTCCGCGGCGCCGCGGTAGAGTTTACTCTTTGCGAGGTATCGCTGACATAAATCAATTAGTCTTCCTATTTAATCGAGTGAAGAAGTTTTTTCAGCGACAGAGTCGTGGCAGGTGGACCGGTTGATGAGTACTCGTGATGCAAGCTGGCTCGGCTTGAGAGAGGGCCAGGGTAGGGTAATGATCAGGGTGAAGAGACGGAGGGTGGGGGATGAGTGGGGGTTGGGGACTCAAGATGGGACGGGGAAGAGGGGAAGGGAGGCACAGCGAAAGGTGGCGCCAAATTGAAGTGCAGCTGTCATAAAATGTGACCCGGAAAGAAGATGGTGGGTGTCAAACAGGAAAGTCGTATCTAGGCAACGCCATCATGAGTTTTATGATGGTCAGGAGAGGTATGGAAGTCGGTCCAGAAGAGCAAGAGAAGTATAGCTGAGTAATAAGCCAGTTCGTAACTAGCTCGTGTACGCATTGGTACAATATCATTGATCTTTCTTTTTCCTCAGTTGGTTAGGCTCTTCACTTGCTTTCAAAGCGACATAATGCATAAGTTAGCCCGACGTAACAATTTGTAAATTAATGTTCAAACAAAGACAGAACTTGGGTAGCGCTGGTGACCAGAATGGTTTGGCGAGTAATACTCGGGGAAGTGAATATCAATATGAGCGTATATAATGTAATACAAGTTTACCCCACTCTTGTTGATATAAGATATTTTCAATTAAAGCTGCAAAAGAACATAGGAATTGAGCGAAAATATGGGATATTTTTAATCATAACTACAAGAAAATATATTCCTTGTTATATCATATACAAGTGAGGTATCCCTAGGAAGGTTTTAATTTTTTCAATTCAATTCAATTCAATTCAAACTTTATTTCATTTTCCGAAAAGAACATAAACATTTCACTTTCTTTGGTAACAGAGAATAAGGTTACACATAATCAAAACAAAGTTAATTGAAAAAACATAATTGTGGAACCTTGGGGTAACAAATATGTTGTAATGAAAATTGACTGAAGTGATATAGACGATATAACATTACACAAAATATCGAAAAATGGAGGGACCCACTAAAAAGGCAATGCTTGTAGAATGTGGGCCCCTCAGGTACAGAATGTCAATAGAAAATGAACTGATGCAAAAAGGGGAAAAAAGGTTGGGAGTAAAGTCAGATTAAAAAAAAGTCTGGAAGCCCTATAAGAAGACAGAGTAACAGACAGACACACATACACAGGCGAATGAACATTAAACGAGACGGGGACGACAAAACTTATAAAGGGGGACTAAAATACAAGACAGATTTGCTTTGTCTGATAATGTGCTTTCTTTAAGGTGTCTAAAATACCGTGTAACCCGTTTTTGCGATCAAGCTCATTACGAATCGGCGTGAATCGATAGAGATATGAGAGCGCGTCTAGATTGCTTGGAGTGGGTGTTTCTTAGTCAATAGTACTATATCATAGCGTTACATATGTAAAATGTATGTGTTAGATTTCATAGCCAATTCTGGATCAACTCAAGAGAGACGTTCGAGGGTTTGGAAGGAACGTCTGACCACTTGACCACTTGACCACTTGACCCTATCATGTAAATTATACCTCTTGCAATCATTTCGTATTATTGTTGTCATTGTAAAAATTGAATTACTTTTTTGAAAGCTGTAAGGTTTTGACGTTTCTCTCTTACTTCATTTTTTCTCCTTCTTTTTTCTCTACACAGCCGAGCTGCTTCTACTCCTCTGGGGAATCAGATTGTGTTACGTGGTGAGAAAAGCGCCCTCAGAGTTCAACGAAAGTAGATTCATAAGTTGGGCGATATACAATGAGACGCTTCTATCACTCTTCCTTTGTGTTGCAACGTAAGTCATCTTTATCTCAAAGTCATTATTTCTTTTTTTTTCTCAAGAAATCCTGTCAGTTTTAGTGTCGATGATGACTTGTTGGGGGTAATGATAGCCTCTTTTGCCTTTCTTCATTGTTACTAATCTGAATTATGCTCAAGTCGTTATTGTCATATTCTCAAGAAATAATTATGCTTCTTTGGGGGGGGGGGGGGGGTTGGGTTCCAGTAAGTGCGCATTTGAAATATAACACGAATTTACACCCGATGAGAATGAACAGGTATATCAGTTGTAACTGAAATCGAGCAAAGATAATATAAGCATTGTACCGAAATATTTGCTATGCCATTTCACAGAATACACGTGAGAGATTTTTTTTTTTTTTTTTTTCATGCTAAACTTTCTGGTGTCCGGGAGGAAATGATATTGATGATACTAGCAAACCATTACTTTTAATGATACTCATAACTATTACAGGGGGATGTGATGAAGAATTTAAAAATTGTAATTAAAAGTTGTATCTTGAAGTGGTAGATGTGGAAATAGTAGTAGTAGTAGTAGTAGCTGTTGTTGTAGTAGTTGTTGTTGTAGTAGTAGTGGTAGTAGTAGTAGTAGTAGTAGTAGTAGTAGTGGTAGTAGTAGTAGTAGTAGTAGTAGTACAAGTGTAGTAGTAGTAGTAGTAGTAGTAGTAGTAGTAGTAGTAGTACAAGTGTAGTAGTAGTAGTAGTAGTAGTAGTAGTAGTAGTATAGTGTGGTACTAGTAGTACATGTAGTAGCAGCAGCAAAATTAGAAGTAGTAGCTGTTGCTGTGATGATATAAGAATTACTGCATGACGGAAAAGAAGGGAAAAGCAGAAAAGTGGAAGGGAAAAAAAGGGAGGAAGATACACGCAAGAAAAGATTGAGGGTACAAAGTGACGTCGGCATATTAAGATGATAAACACTTTAAGGTAGCGATGTTGATGAGATAAAAAGCTGTTGGTTCTCTACTAGGCTTACGTCGACTAGACTCAGCTCACAGCATCAAATTTGCCGAAACAGGTCACGAATCTGTAGAGACAAGATCAGCACTTCTAGTTTAATAGAAACATCAGCGAAAGTTAAGAAGACAGATAAGACTCTCGGTACAAAACAAAAGAAACAAACAGGCGCGACGTAGCGAAACCGCACCCTCCTGTACAAATATCATTGACAACGCCGTATTGTGGCCGCGTAGCAAAAGAGTGTTTTTACAGTTTAATACGGATGAAGTTTTACGCGGACATCCACAGACTTTAAAATCTGAATCCCGGAAGCACGCTAGTCAAACATGCGGCTTGAGAGATGGGATGTGTGTGGCTATAGAGAGTCCTACCGCTGAAAGGAGTGATGCCTCAAAGCCATCAACTGCGGTGATCCGACGCCCTCTTGCGTCGCCGAGGGCGCGAAGACAGCAGGTCCATGAAGGATGCTTCCGTTTGTCAGATTTTGACAGGAGTGCGGTCATTGACACTAAAGACAGACAGTAATGAGCAATTATCATTTGCTACTTCTGGCGATCTCCATACGACTTTCAAATGTTGCACTGTTTGAATGTCACATTTCTTCTCTTCACTAAATACCACCCAAACAAAAAGATAAAATCTTTCTCATAAAAGCCCAATCTTTCATTTTTCAAAAAAGAGGTGTGTCCATTTTTTTATGCCTCCCGCATTGCCTTGCGTATTATTTCTAAGTAGCACTTTTTTTTTTGCGCAGCTTCAGTGCTGTGCTTTCTAGTGCTGCAGCTTTAACCATGTTGGCACGGGCATTTGAAACTGAAGACGCCCTTCGCTGCGATAAAGGAAGCCTTTGTCTTAAAATAGCGTGATGAAAAAGCATTCACAGTCTGTCTCGGGAGGGTGGTATATATTATTATTGTAATTTTGTTGAGCGGCCCGTGGGGGGGGGGGGGGGGGGGGGGACTCGTGTCCGGAAGCACTTTGGCTGTCACATGATGCATCTTCCAGCTTTCGAGTTATTGCACCTGGCGTCAATGTCGAGTTGCGTCAGAGCAAATCCATACTTTTCTGGCAATATTTCCGCATTGATGCACCGATTTATTATTTTTTTTCCACAGCCTTTCGAAACTTTCCACATCTTGATGCACATCTTGAGCAATGTAGGCCTACTGCTCGGCAGCATGGTCGCCTAATATAAAAGTAGTATGCAAAGCATTTATGTATGAATATAGTCATATATTACATATTATATATTATCGATTATAGATTATATACTATATACTATATATTCTATTGAATATGTATTCATGCTTTTAAATATATTGCAGATAATTTCATATACTTCTCGGAACAGTTTTTCCTCTCTCCCTCTAGAAGAGAGAAAGAGGGGGGAATTTCAGTTTCTCTCCCTTTATCTGCATTGTACACGTGCGAGTATTTATAGCGCGTATAATGTTATGTGGGAATACAGAAAGCGCAAAAAAAAACTGACAAAAACAGAGTTTGGTAGAAAGAGGAATTTCGCAATTCGTGAAAGTTAATGCTGGTATCACTATGTATAGTCTGTGGACAATCTATATATATATATATATATATATATATATATATATATATATATTTATATATATATATATATATATACATGTTTATATAATACTTTATTCTTAATTCATGTAATGTTTTTTGTTGTTCTTTCGACAGATTCTTCCTCCAGGACCTGGCGAATCCTGACGTCCTGTATCTCATATGGTTCTTCTACAGTCAGCTGACAACAACGGTTGTTATAGTCCTCCTTTTTGGGAGCAAGGTAAGCAAGGTCTCAACTAATATCCGGGGCAAAGCTTTTATTTGTTTGTATGTTTGTTTGTTTGTTGTTTATAGACTTCAAAGTAACCCCGTAAAATTGTATATCTTCTTGAAGGGAGAAGTGTCAATAGGACTGACGCTCTTGAGCTGCGCAAATGTTAGATTAATATATTGTGAAACTGAGCTCAATCAGATCACGTGGTGCTTTTTTCTATATAAAGACCCCCTCTGCGTCCGCAATGAATCATCAAGGAACGAATTTCTTCATTCTACCCCGTCTCACTTCGCAACACATAACAATACATGCCTGTCATATTATACAGGCAGTATTACTACGTTGTAATCTTTGTCATCAGTGGATACTGTAGTAGTAGTACCCTTACTTTCAGTATTGTTTTGAATTGCTGTCATTGCTACAGGTAGCTATCGCTAATCGACCTTATTCATCACCATTATCAATGAGTCTAATAATTTCGATTTGCATGCAATATTGACACAGCCATTGAGGTTTCATTTGAATCTGTAGCATCTTTCTAAACTAGGATTCACCCAGACGAAATTGCTGTGCATAGTGTAAAGGCTTCACATAGGAATTTGCACGGGCATTGATCATAGTTGGCCTGAAGACGCAGCATTGATATTACAGTTTCAAACAGTCCCTATGATATATTTACATATTAAACATCATGGGTACAGTACACACACACACACACATACACAACACACACACACACACACACACACACACACACACACACACACACACACACACACATATATATATATATATATATATATGCTAAGGTGGTTGAATCGATCTTGACACTTGTTCCACATCTACCAAAGATCGTTGACAATCCGCTTTTCTCCCGCTTCCCGACTACTTCCCTGAAGTCAGATACTCAGTATGTCACAGCAAGAAAGCAGTCATAAAAGGAACACTTTTCCCTCTATAAGTTTATCAAGAAGAAAGTAATTGCAAAATGATTCCATCTCCTTTTTTCTAGTTTAAATGCACAAAAATAATACTCATTTTGTAACATAATTGCCTGAAACAATAACCAAGCTTGGAAGACAAAAAGAAAGTCACGCTTTTGCTTTTTTTTTGCGTTTAGCAAGAAGAAGATGATTGCATAATTTCTATCTCCTCATTCTTCTAATTGTAACATATTAAAAGGATTTATTATGATACTTTGGCTGGTTGTGCCCGCACTCATCACTCAATGAATCAGTTTGCTGTTGTGGTGGTTGTTTTTTCTTTCTTAATGTATACGGTATTACCCTTTCCCCTCCACTTTTCTGGCGTCCGCCCTAAATTTCCCCTGGGAGGGTGTTTGCGGGTGATATTTGGGTATGTCGGATGACTGCACAAAGCTTGTTTTTACGAAGAGGGAGCAAGATAGCAGACGGTGCAAATTGATCTCAATATTTCGCGCCCTTTCCCCTGGTGGGGATCTTCACTTTGGGTTGTTCTGTCAAAGTGTTTTTAGTTTTTGACCAGCAGATGCCCTTAATATGCTTCATTCCACTCTTGGGGCAAAGCCTCCGTTTATGTTTTTTTTTTCCTTATCCTGTCTGCTGTCCAAATATCGTCGACACATTAAGCCATGGCACATTATTTGGTTGGTGGTGGCGGTGGTGTGTGTGTGTATGCGTGTGTCTGTGTGCATTTTATAAGGTCTATTGTTTTGCCCTCTACACAACATGTGTGAAGGATAAAGCCAACAGACAATTCTAAGAAATTTACAAATTTGTTTTCTTTTTGGTAGCGTGCTGAGTTTTTCTTCCGTGTCCAGATTGATAACTTCCATTCATCGTGGAGCCAGTTACGCTATCGTCGATCATGCGCAGTCTGTAAATTCAGGAAACGCAGGAACTCAGGAACCCGACACAAAAACAAAATAAACACAACACACTGTGACACAATAAAATGCCAAACCGGCGGCGACCAAAAACATGTCAGCATGTATGATTTATATGAGGCGTCTTTTATTCTTTGACCAAGAAGATTTCAGGGTCACTCAAGTCGTTCTCTGACCAAGAAAGATTTCATTATCACCGACGTCCTTGCAAGTAATCATTCAGAGCATTCTTTCAGTCACAAACTTTCAGTCACAAAATCTCACTTGCTTTTTCAGCTGCCAGGAATTGGTTGACAGGCTCGAAGGGGATTTTCTGACACAAAATCAAGATATCATTTTTTTATGTTTTGTTGAAATAGAACAGCCTTACATCCGTGTCGCCCGCTGCTCTTTGTAATAGCCTGTATCAGTAATCGGAACCCTTCTACGAGAATCGAGAACATGACACCGCGGTATTCCCGCGGCTGGACTCATCATAATCAAGTCGTCTGCTTAACGGTTATTTTGACTTTGAGGAGACCTTAATGATTAAGGTCGTGCTTCTCCACCACCTCCCAGAGCAGCCATGATTATTCCCATACTTCCTCCAAACTCGTCGACCCTCATGATTAACTGTATTGCCCCCTCTGCATATTTATATCTATCTATATCTTCTTATACTTTTCATTTTCCCTAGCTAAATTGTGATATCGGCTGCTCATTAATTCAGCCTTGGTCTCGTTCTCACTCTCATTCTCTGGGGTCATACGAAATGCTCCATACGTCGTTCTTCGCAAACCTTTGGCATGGAAAATGTCAAAATGGCTGCATGGGACCGAGATTCACGGATAAAGAATCGAATCATTTCGTCCATCTCAGCGAAGGCAGCTGCTTGCGTGCACATTATCGCCTTAAGGAGTCGATGGAAACGGGAGTAATTCTTGATGAATTTCTTGATTTCGCTCTGGGGTCAGCAATAACCGCGTTCCATAAACACGCCCTCTGATCCAAATCTAGATACATAAGATTGTCATTATAGATGTTTCGAGTTTTTTTAGTTTTCAGTTTCAGAGTGAGGTTCCATCTTTATCGTTTGGTATGGAACCATTTAAAAGAATTACATTCATCACGGAAAATCTCTTTGTCGTGCCGATCTAAATCCCATGAAAGAATAACAATCAGATCCATCCAAATATTGTTCATAGAACCAGGCGAAGATTAAGCTCGCATCGTCTCACGTTGCAAGCAAATTGGTAAGAGCAACGATAGAAACTACACGCTGAAAGACAAACAAACCTACTGCAATTCAAGTTTAGAGCAAGGAACAGAGATATTAAGCTCTTTCAGTAGAGTGTATCTAAATTTACCATGACTCTTGTCCTTGTTCACGAAACTTATTTGAGACCTTGGGCAGTTTGGATTGGCTATATCAGTGTTTCTACCCGAACTACGTATCGTCAACCATACAAATCACGGTTGTTGTGCAGCAGCGAAGACAGAAAATTTGCCAAAAGGCAACGAAATGTCGGATGTGCCATATCGTGTGGCTTTTACCGTCACGATGTTTCATAGACGGTGAGAATGTGCACTATTGAGCTACGCAGTATCAATATCTTGAAAAAAAAATGCTTTATGAAATAATTCTAGACTGTAAGAAATGATGTATTGGAAGTAAGATCCCTCAGCCTGATGGTAGACCTGGAGAAGTAATATTGCTGATCGATGAATCAAATTGGCGTCACGATTTATAGAAAGAAAGAGAAAAAAAAACAGTGGCGGAATGCTAACTTCTTGACACTTGCCTCGTTATAATTAGTCATGCAAGAAACGTGCACACTCGAAGCATCCATTCTAGCCTCTTTCCAGTCGTTTGCAGATGATGATCATGGTCATTTCATCCTTAAGAATTTTTCCTTTTCCAGGAAACCTTGGAGAGTGAAATTCGACCTTGCTACTAATTGAAAATTGGTTAACTTCGGTGATTTTCTTTTTTTTTCAAGATTTCGAGATTGATTTAGGTAAGAATTTTTAAACATTTTTCACAACTTTTATTTTTCTCTCAACTCAACGCAACGTGATTTCCCACATCGAAAGCAATACTCTCTTGATACGTGAGTTATTTTCAACATTTTTTATTAAGTGTTCATGAAAGTGCATGTACATGGAATAAGACAGAGGAATCGAAAAGATGCGTGTAATCTACATCATGACGTGACCATCGATGGTTAAACACTGTCGTCTTTTTATTCCCTCTTGTTTTTCTCTCAAACTCTCGGCGAAATTTCAAGGCAACACCATCTCGAAACAATATCTGCCTTACCCCGTAGCGCTTTTTAAGATGCTACACAAAGAAACAAAAAGGAGGCGAGAATGCAAGGAAAGATACGATCTCGGCAAGAGGCGTTTAATTCCCACCAAGGTACGGGCGTGGTGTTCGGTGGCAGCGCTGTGGCAGAGGCTTTAAGCCGCAGTTGGTCACGCAAATAGGTGCCAATAAGAACGTAGTCGCTGCAAAACGAAACAATATCGTCGTTTAAGCACGACATGATTTTTATTGTTTCTTGTCCACGTGTTAAATTTCATTATTTCTTGAATATAATTGAGGATGCGCAGATAATTCCTTAGCTTATGCTATACAAGCCTTTGATCCCAAAATTCACATTATGAGCATAGGTTGGAGACCGTCTCATTGAAAATGGTCACCTCCAATTGTAGAATTTGTGAGTTCGATGCCGGCAACACAACTGATTATAAATGGTGACTCCCGGTTCTCGACCAAACGCGCACAGATGGTTTGCAGAATTATAGCTGAGAGGGAAAACCTACTCTGCGTTGGAGTTAACTTAAAAAATGAGAGAAAAATAACAAGAAAGTTATTGAATTTTTGACGTTTGTTTGACATGCGTTTTGTGAAACAGTCCTAGAGCTTATCAAGTCGGGTTGATTTCACTTCACACCAAAATAGCTTTATGAATACAGTTCTATTATCAATGTGAAACTATTTTGTATGCCACGCTCGACCGACCGTTATAAATTGAATATTTTACAAAGATGACGTTTTTTTCTTCTTCTTCTTCTTCTTCTTCTTCTTCTTCTTCTTCTTCTTCTTTTTCTTCTTCTTCTTCTTCTTCTTAGGGTAGTGTTCAATTGGCAATCCAAGACAAAATATACGGGATGGACCAGTGCTAAAGTTTGAGCGTGGTTAGGTTTCCATTGTGCCCATGCCTTTTCATAGACAGCATGACAATTCGCCTTTGAGTCAGGTGCATGGCTGTACGATGAAATAATTACGATTCGGCCGCAGAGTTCACTGAAGTACGCATCGCGTGTGAGTGCAGCGAGTGCATCGACGACGCCTACACTGGCGGATTTCAAATTCCCATGTATGTACGCCAAGCTTAGGTGGAAAGAGAAACTCGAGATTCGGAGATCTACGACGGCGGGAAAATTGACACCGACGAGTTGTCCGTAGAGATGACTCGATCGTCTGCTTTAGGTCCCCAGTCGACAACTGACAACCATTCCTCAGCACACTCTGGGTCGTTTGCAGCGAAATGGTTCGATATCACGTTCAGAAACGGGCTAAGGTTGTCGATATCTGCCAAATAAGTACCATGCACGGTCCATTAACTACACCAAATCCCTCTTTCTCGCCATCTCATGTGGATCCTGCGGGGAACGCGGGCGTAAATTCATCATAATTGTCTGATTTTTACTTTTCTTTTCAGTGGCTGTTCAAACTTTTAGATGGTAGCGCAGACGATAGAAAGGAAGCGATTCTACTGAGCTATCGACACGTTGATCGACGTGATATTTTGGCATGTGTACAAATCTATCCCATTCGTCTTTTTCTTTTCAGTGTATCCCATTAATTTTGTAGATAGTAGATAGACGGGAAATAATTCTGCTTAGGTCGACGGGATATTATGGCATTCGTACAGATCTTTTCCATTCCTAGATATCCACCCCCTCCTTTCTATTATCAAAGCTCATTAATTTTGCAAAATTGGGTGTTTAACATGCACGAGTTGTAATGGGGAATATTAGGGGAAAGAGAACGACTTCTCTACTGCTTAAACATCGCGAAATGAATGTGACGACTGAACAGCAACTCACGTCGGTTTCATTTGGGATTCTAAGCATGCCTCTTTTTTAAAGGGAAGCAGTCCTGAGATTTTCACTGTACTGATAATTGAGAAGAGTAAAAAATATAACCTTTCACCAATTTATACGCGTGGACATCAAAAATTGTCTCCGTACGCGATTTTTAAAAAATAATTCCTGCAAGCGATCGTGTAAGAGCCTGCTAAAAGGTGCAACGTCATTGATGCCCTACTCTCAAGTTGACAGCCGTTCCTCAGAAAACCAATTTAAGTGTTCAAAATGATCATATCTGATTTTTTTCATAAAATGTGACAATATGTGGTTTCATTATTTCAAACAGAATATTTCAAGCTTATTTATATATACAATTAATACAAAAATAAATAGTAAACATGTATTTATGAATAACTAGGGAGCGTACGCATGACGAGCAGAACACCGCTGGAAAGAATTGTGCATCGATGACGTATGACTCTCCGCCAAGACTTGCTCATTAGCATATTCACCATGCAGAGTCACACTTTTTCAACCAAAATGTACGAGCTTATTTGGTGATTTGAAAGTTTGTTTTTGGTGAAAGTAGTTCATTGGAGGTACCAACAACAACATATTTTTTTTTATTTCGTGAGGACTGCGTCCCTTTAATAATCAAAATGTGCGTCGAGTCATTGTGGAACAAGGCGCATGCGAAATTCCTGCAATTGAACGCGAAAATACCCGACGTCAATGCAATGTGTTGATGTCCCAGACTTCAGTGCTGGAGTGTCATAGGATTAATGTACATTTTCACTGGAAATGTCATTTGTGTGTGTGTGTGTGTGGTGTGTGTGTGTGTGTGTGTGTGTGTGTGTGCGTGTGTGTGCGTGCGTGCGTGTCTGTGTATGTGTGTTGTGTGTTCCTTCTTTTTGTGTTACCTCTCCGTGGGACCCATCCTCTTTCTTTTTCGTCATTTCTTTTTTGACACGATTTCTTGCCTGACTGCCTGAGGTATGAATGTTGTGCATGTAATTTACGTAATTCTAACGATTACCTTATTACATTTCGTATACAATGGTACATTACACAATTACATTATAGAATCCATGAGAAAACACAATATTTTTAGCGTTTGTTTTGATAGAGTCTGATGACCACTCATGAATACGAAAGTTACAGAAATGACAGGAACAACATATTTCACTTGTAGACGTTCCGGTCATGGCGGCTTCATGCCAGGGGTAGATGACAATACTATGTCCCTGAGGACCAAGGTGTACAAATTGGAGCAAAGAAATGTTTTGGTAATGACAACTGTGCTGACTAAAAAAAGAGCAGCTTTGAAGATGCGACATTCGCTGAATATGATCATGGTACAGTGTGTTATGATGCTCTCTATTTGTGTCTTTTTACCTAACACTTCAGAGAGAACGAAAGACGGTTGAAGCAATGTGTTTAGTTGTGTGTGTGTGTCAAACTTCAACGTGTCACTGCCATAAAGTTGCTGCCGGATAAAAACAGTTGGTGACGAGGCCCCATTTTACAAAAGATGTTAGAATAGCAACTCTTGCTAGAATGGCAACTTCTCATAGCAACAGCCAATCACGATGTTGGATTCTTGTCATTACCGTGACAATCACCATTCCAGTCAGAGTTGCTATCATATCAACATTTTATGAAATGTGGGCCCAGGTCAAACACCAGAATGGTTTCTCCTTTTTCATTTAATCGATTTATGATACACAACGACCAAGAGATCTTCGTTACAATGAGCAAAGAACCAAGGAATATCAAGAAGTTACAAAAAACCCAAACAAGTTTATGTTACATTATTGTTATCATTAAAAATAAAACGATTGATATGAGATTAATACGGTGACTTGTGGGAAGGAATGTAGTATTCATATCCGTACTTTTTTAACGTGTCCCATTGTAGGTGTACCTGGTACTCCATGGTAAGGGAGACAAGACGGACACACGGATGAAGACGGGCACCACCTCTACGGGGATGCGGCAGCGGACATGGGACGCCACAAACTCTCTTTCCTCGCAGGGCCTCATGGTCAAACAGGAGGAGAAGCCGCTTAACCAAGTAGATATTCAGGTAAGCCGGGTCTTTCTGAGCCAGGGCAAGTCCCTTACTGCATTTCTAAAGGGTTCTTTTTCATCTTGGTACGCATGTAATCATGAGATTAGAATAAAACGTTTCGTCAAGGCAGAAGAGAAAAGGGTTTCTTGTTTTAAACGTGATAATCGGACTGTATGGGGGGAGGGAGACGAAAGCCGGTTTCTCCAAATTGGAAAAGAAATCTCTCAATGAAAGATAAATACACATTATGGAGAGCTTCTCCCCGCGACAGAGGTTCGATGAAGAAACAATACTTTCATATCAGAAAAAAAAAAATTTCGGCGTGTTACCCAGAACACGGAGTGGGTGACATATAGGCCAGATTCAACACGGCGGTAGAGAATCAGGTTAATCAAGTGATATATTTCAGGTTAGCCGCTTTCCTCAAGTTATTCTTTTCCACTTTTATTACAAGTTGCCACCTTCATACCCAAACCATGTCTATGACGTAAAAGGTAAAAGAAGTCAAATTCTATGTACCTAGAAGTTAATCCTGTAAGCAACTATTCATGGTCGGGATTTAAAGCATGGAATGTCCATTACTTCATTTCTTCTTCTTATTTTCTCCTCCATTTCCACGCTATGTTGGTAAAAGCGTATGATCTGATTTTGTCAAGCAGATAGAGAAACGGCGCAGCGAAGATCATGTAGGTAAAAAAAAAGAGGATGATATATTTGTAGCGAATTTCCGGGAAAGTCTCTTCACATTTTAGACAACCACTATTAGCATTGGCTTCTGGTATAGACCGCTGAGAAATAAGGGGAAAAACAGCAACATGATAGATATAGTTTCATCAAATGCGAGGACGCGTCCGGCTCACCGAAGTAGAAATATAACATTCACACGTCCCAGCTTACCGCGATGTATACCCACATTAAGGGATCAAGCACCTTTTCTTCACGGAAATTATGGGGTTTTTTTCACACCATGATACCCGGATCTCGCTAAAAAAAGAACGAAATCCGATATCGTTTCAGAGGGGACGAAAGGGCATGATTCTGTAGATGCCTGGAAAGACATAATTTGCTGGCGAAATTGCACAGGCTATGAGGAAAACTCTAGCCTACCATCATATTTCCATAACCTCTCTCTCTTTTTCCTTGAAATACATTCTAACCCCCAAAATAAACATTATCCGTCAATTCATGGCCGCAAACTACAATTAAACAGCTCGTCGGGTTACTACACTTTGAAATGTCCTCACCATGAGTATAGGAATCTATGAAAATCCCTGATAAAATGTATGTAAGAAGACTAATAATGATTACTTCATTTTTGTTATTTTTTTTTTACAAATCAATACAATATGCACCGGTGTACTATTTTGTACTTTTCGCTAAGTAGTCATTGGAATTCAAACAAATCACCCACCTAATTCCAGTTCCACAGCTATTTGACTATCTTTATCTATCTACCTATCCATTCATTTATCTCTTTGACCGCTTATACTATTTCATTGAACTCTTCTTCCCATCTACATAATTCGTTCATCCGTTTATCTTGCTGTCTGAAGCATCTTTTGACACTGACACTGACCGTTACATGTAAACAAAACAAAACAAAACAAAACAAAACAAATAATCTTTTAACTTCACAAGGAGGCACTGTCAAGGTATTCTATCCCGTATTGAAGTTTTCCTAGAAACGACAAGATGAAAATAGTGTCCTTTACGATGCCTTCGACTGTGTCAGACACAAATTCCTCCCCCACCCCCTCCCCATTTTCTTTGAAGCTTTTTCTCGTCCATTCCCTTCACTTTGGACACTCTTCCTGATTTCTACAAACAAAGTGTAATTCTATCACTGACGAACTCGATACGGCAAATGGGGTCAGTGGTCAAAACAGAAAATTGCCGGGACGACTTTTGGGACGTCTAACTGCATGGGCGCCGTTCAAACTCTCGGGACGGTGTGACGTATAAACGCTCCATATTTTTTTCTTTAGCCATCCGTCTTTTCGTGTCGTGTTTGTGTATTCGAAGGAGGAGGGGAGGGTGGCTGTGTTGGGGGAGGGAAAGTGTATAATAATTGGTGTGGGGTTGACACAGTTTTGTATACGACATCGACTTTCGCTATACTACGGCTTCTCCTCCCCCCGCTAGATGTGATCACTGTAACGTAATCCGTGCCGGGCGCAATCGCGTCCGCTTCCGCTACGCAGTCGCAGTTAGCATAAAACTGGGTTAGGCCAACACACTTTAAGCCGTCAGGGATTTTCCCTTAAGGCCTGACTCGAAAAGTTTCACCGGTGCCCGACAATTTACACCTCTAATGCCTACCTGTGCAAACACTCTTCCCGTCACTGAGTAACTTGTTCATGTCTACTACAGCAACAAAAGATGGCATAATGGTGGAAAGTTAACGTCATCACAAACCAACCGAATGTAGACTGAAATGTACAGATTTGTCTTTTTCTCGCTTATTTTGTTTTACTTGGATCGAAACTTGACTCAAAGTAGAAAAAGTTTCAAACAATACACGCAAACGCAGAAATCAGATCATTTAAAGTAAAGGAACGTCAATATTAAGTGTCGAAGATATTGATTTCGTTTACATCCAATCCGGCATTACGGTTATCTATATATGAATATATCATTCAGTCATTTTGTTTTATCGTTATCTTGTTGTTATCTACTTAGTATTTATCTATATGTATGTATGTACGTACCTACGTATGATGTATGTATGTATGTATGTATGTATGTATGTATGTATGTATCTATATATCTATCTTTCTCAATACCTATGTATCTCTCTTTCTCGTTGTCTATCTATTTGTTTCCTTAGATTTACTTATTAGTGCTCGGAATTCAACATTCAACATTCAACGACAAACGCAAATCCATTTATATTGGGCGATAGTATTTTACCGGATTAATCTATTACTCGACTGACAATCACAAGTGTGTAGGTAGCGTATGACTATACTAAGAGCCTGTATCTGTCGAAATTTCCATTTGTTTCAATATCTTTCCGAAAATCCTAATAAAAGAAAAAAAAGAATTTTAAAAGGAGGACATATTACATCCATGATAATGAAATACAAAATTCCATGAAAATTTATATTTCAATACTAAAGACATTTTTTTTTTCTTTTGCTCCTACAAAATTACATCGTCAATACATTATGATCGCTAGCATCATGCCACTTCTTTCTCTTCCTCCCGAATCATATCGATAATCATAATCATAATCGAGAATCATAATCGATCCAAGCAGGCACAATATGAATATTCATGAGTTAAGTATTGTTGATGACCTCTCTGTGCTTTCCTTTCCCGCCAATCACACCGAAGGAGGAGCTGAAGCGGCTCTACACGCAGCTGGAGATGCTGAAGACGAGAAACATGGTGGTGGGGAACCCGCACCTGACCCGGAAGTTAACCGCCATGGCGGAAGCCGCACGGGCCACGGAACAAATGCTCTTAGACTCCAACGACTATGAGCTGAGTTGCGCTTCCAACGGAGTGGCCGAGGTCACGTACACAGTCAACAATGGCAGGACTTGTAATGCCTCTTCCAAAGGGGATTGGATATGAAACGAAATAATTTTACCTGCACCAATTCAAATTCAGAAAAAAGCAAAGCAAACACGGGAAGAAAGAATAAGAAAGTTATAACACTCAGCTGTTCACTGAAATCACTTCAACGTTTCCGGTGCTTTTTACTCTTACTATTAAAGGAGCGCGCCCCCATCTCATATAGACTCCTCTGAACTGAGTGAGAGAATTCACCAGAGAACGTTATTTCATGCTGCCATTTTGGCGTAGAGCGTCTCGTTGTTGTGAGCGCCGGGACAAAATCACAATTGACGCATGGATTGTGTTCATGCGGGCGCAAAAATCTGACAAACTCATCCGAGCGCGTACGTCTTCCTAGATCTTTAAGCGCATGAGGAGTGAGAACACTGTCATCAGGTTAACAGCAGACGACCCTCACGGACCTGCAACTGCTATACCATCTTTTGGTGAAAAACTCACGAAAGGAGATCATTGTGTAATTTCCTGTGTTGAAAAATTCATGGCGCTGGTGTCTGAGATGTGTTTTTAAAATGTGTTCCCCAGTTTCGGAGATTATCAGTGCCATCAGACCTGTTTTCATCGTCGTCGGTGTCGTGTTCACTCTGCATCATCACCATCATCAGCAACATCCTCATCTTCAACACGTCATCGATATCATCATCGTGTCTTGGATATTTTTTTTTTTTGCCCCGATAGTTTGCGTAGTTGTCACATTCGTGTTCGATCACGTTGTTTTCGTTCTCATTGACCTCGTTTGCGGAGTGCAGATGAGGGAAGTGCAGCGACTCCCGCCCGCGTATCCGGAGATGGCGTATCGATTAGTTTCACAAATATTTTTTGAGCATCGCCATCTGCTTACAAACTCCTCGTTGGTGGCGCTCAGCCCGCTGATGCTTGCTGGATATAACGGACCACATAATATTTTTGTGTTGTTCCAAGTCGTAATGGTGGAAGTGTGGTGTTTAAAACACTGATTCTTCTCGAAATTGAAATTCTCGAGAAAATGTAGAAAAACAAGAAAGATATGTGCTTGAATAGACAGAGCAGCTCTTCTGATTTTGCAACATGTCAGAAAGTGTCGTATCGTCTTTTCCCGTCCAGATAATCTATTTGTAGAGTATAATAGTAGAAATACACGCAGTGATTATGATTTACATGATATTTTAACATTGTGTGTTACTTATTGATGTACAAAATAAAGGAAGTCAAACGTTTAAATTAATCATCAAAATTGGAGTTTGGAAGTGTTCACTTGAAAAGAGTGCAAGAATTAAATATGACTTCTAGCGGAAAGTGTTAATGGTCTTCGGGGAGGTGATTTCTTTATGATTACAAACCCTTTGTGAAAAGATGTCGCAGCTTATCAATAAACTCGCCGCATTTCTTGTTTTCTTACCCAAATGACTCGCTGAAATGTAAGAAAGAAATCGTGTTTGATTGAAAGAAAAGATGCAATCATACGCACGCTACCACAGGTGCGTATCAGTGCGAAAAGTCGGCAGTCCAACTTGTGTGATTGATTATGACCTTGCAGAATGAAATAGGTACAAGTATCCGCTAGATTTACAAGAATCACGATAATTCTTCATGCTTAATGCTATGCTGAAAATTATGAGTGGAATCTACAGTGTGTACAGAAAAATGGCAATAAAACGCATGCAACTGTAATGTGCAATTTTGAAGCTAACGACGTCAATTCGTCTCTATGAATTGTAGCAATGCATGCTATTGAAATGTGCGACATTGTTTCTGAGTATGCTACGTTTCCTTAGCTGTATAACCTAGATAATTTACCCTGATATAGCCTAACCTGTTTTGTGCCAGGGTCTCTTGGACAGTGTGTAAAACACTGGGTTTGCTGTGCCAGTCAGCACTCAAAGCACACAATGTATTAAAAGATGCCTGTCAAAGGTCGTTGACCCATCCTTGACGGGTCCCCCAATATAGTTGGGCTTAGCGACCTTCTTCTCTCGAGTCTCGTATTCCAGTTTATCCCTGTAGTCGACCAGTCCGAGGCGAATAGGACGAAGCAAGTGAACTTGTTATTGGGCCAGTAAGCAATACTCTCAGAGATCAACGTGGTCCGGACTAGTAAAGTGAGCTTGTAAATAATATCATTAACGAAAGGACCACTACTTGTGCGTGTTGGAGGGGAATACTATTAACCCCATCCGTGCTGATGAGGCAAATGTGTGCAAATTTAATTTACCTACCTATGATCAGGAAATTCATATGGCACAGAGTGGGTTAACCATCTTTTATATCAGTTCATTCTCCTTTCGGAGTGCACATATAGTTTATTTATGGGGGCATGTGGGATACGTTGATATAGTGGATGAGAGTCTGGACTTTAAAACGGAGGTCTCGAGTTCGAGTCGTGCCAAATGCTTAAAAGGATCGTATAGTTTTGGTTGAAACCTAACTTCAGGTTTCTAACATTTTTTGTTGAGATAATGAGAAATCTCTTATAAAATATGAAAGAGCATGTAATCCCAAGAGGGATTCAACGTTCATTTGATGAATATTGGTTTCGGAATCGCTGAGATATCCAAAACAGAGCAATCCTAATGAAAGGTGGGACCCACATTTTATTAGGATCCCTTCGTTTTACTTTGTTTTTTGGATGTCTCAGCCATTCCAAAACTGATTTTCATCAAATAAACGTTGAATTCCTCCTAGAATGGTATGCTCTGTATCATTTTATAAGCGATTTCTTTTTATCTCGAAAAAAGTTTAAAGCGCAATCCTCATCTCCACCAGTACTATACCATCCCTTTAAGGCATGAAAATGGGTACCGGGCAATGCTGTGATATATCAATAATAATGACAGAGTCCTCTGAAAGAGCAGTATTTACGCTGAAGAGGCTATCCTAGGTAAATAAGACCGTATTATTATTGTTGCTACTTCTGCTAGTAACATGTATCATTATTAATTTTGAGTTCCGGAACAAAACGAAATCATGATTAAATATATATTCCCTTCCCTACTGATATGAGACTCATGCACACACAACAAACAAAGAGGAAATGGTTTTCCCTTACATGTCCAGGCTCAGAGCGGAAAACTGGATCGAAACCGATGAAATTACCGTCTTTCTTGGTTCTTCCTTGTCCTTGTGTTAACAACCTCTCTGTCACCATACCATATACATAATCATTATGATATCCCTGCGTTACCGATCATTTGAATGTCATTACAATTGTACGAAATAAGATGCATGCATGTGTAGTCTTGTTCTGAGGCACTTCAAAATGTGT
This sequence comes from Diadema antillarum, assembly GCF_040938485.1. Taxonomy (NCBI): domain Eukaryota; kingdom Metazoa; phylum Echinodermata; class Echinoidea; order Diadematoida; family Diadematidae; genus Diadema; species Diadema antillarum. The sequence goes on along the minus strand of NW_027271758.1, from coordinate 399,194 downwards.
TTATTTGTAGTATATCATATCACAGACGCCTGATGTAGCGCAATATATGCAGTTGATGTACAAATACGTAGATAAACCTATAAGTTCCAGTGGGTGATAAGCTGTGCAATAAATACTGCAAACGGCTGACACAGTCTTGTGTTTGTTCGTTGATGTCATACATAGTATAATCAGGGTATCATGTGTATAACGCACTTAATATTTTTCCATTTGAATTCGTTTTAACTGCACGTTTAAACAATGAAATGCCGCGTTCAGTAAAACACGCAGGGGGTATAATGAGTTCAATGTGTTTGAATGATGTACATATTCTTTTTCCTTGCATTGCAAGAAACTTTTATAAGTCCGAAAGGAGTGGACACTATTTTGTCAATTTTCGTAGTGGTTGAATTAAAGGAATACCTTTGCCATCAGTAAAAATTCTTCCCTATCTGTCACGCGTTAAACAGTCAGTGCACTGTTGTCTTCATCAACATGGAGTCGAGGGCAATGTTGATATGGACTGACTAATTAATTGTTCATTTTAATATTTTTTTTCTTCTTGCTGATTCTAAATAGTGCGTTCAAATAAAATGATTCTTCTGTTGGACGAAATGAACTGTTCGCAAAATCTTCATGACGGCACGCATCGGACTAGCGTGGAAATACCGATTCCATTTCAATGCGACTTGAGTTTGTTGAGAGGATGAATCAGAGTCGTAGGCTGACGAATCGTATCCGAAAGGCGCTCACAGCCATCGCTACTCGCCATTTTCTGTGCAATTCTTCATTGACAAAACACTGATGGGACCCCGACGCGATTTGATGTACCCATTGTGGCATTAAAATAACGCCTCGAACACATCCAAACATTAATTTTGGAGTATGGTGAAATCATAGTACGTGTGGTTCCATCAAAGAGGTTGCAATATCTATTTTTCATACAGCTTTAACCATTTCAATGATCTTCAAACAAAATTTTTGTGATTTCGTCATTATCTCTTTAGTAGATTTTGCACCAATCATTGCAGTTGCTTACCACTTAAAGACACCTTTAAGCGTGATTTCATATTTCGCACGCGGTGTTACAATTTCAACCGACTGGCGATTCATTGTTTGCAAAGGAAAGACTCGCAAAAGAATATTGCTGAAAATCTACAACTGCTGTGGCGTCACGTATAGAGTTGTGACACATTTTGACAACATGAATTTCAGTGTGACCTTAACCTCGACTATCATATACACGGCATATGCAGAGTAAATAGTTCGCTTAGATGTATGGCTAAGGTCGGCTGGTCTCGACTAAAGTACATTTGCACAAAGACAAGTCAGTTTAATGTCAAATTCATTTTGAAGAATTTATCCACGCATGCAGCATCTTTGAACTAACAAATGGCACGTGTCTGGAGTAATAATCCTTGTGTGTGGCTGAGTGCTTTTTACCGTTGTCCAGGACTGGTGACCAGGCTTCTGAAATCAGGTCAAAACGAGCTGGTGGCACATTTTTTTTTTTCATGAATAAGTTTCGCAGGAAAGTACACGAGTAATGCTGAGGGTTGAAATACCTTTTGCCCGTGAAGGTCACTCATTCCAAGGAAATTGGTAGCCAATGGACATACCATTTATAAAAAGTGCATGGTCTCGACTCTATCACAAAGGGGCCGCGGAACGGGGGGGGGGGGGGCTTCAGGACTACAGCCATCCCCTCCCACACACACACAGACTCGCGCAATACACTCTCATAATACAAAATCGAACAAAAGAAAAAAAAACATGAATTTGCGATTGTTCCATTTGGAAGTAGGGGGGTACCATTAAAGCTTGACCCAACGAAGAACATTACACCTGACCCCCCCCCCCCCCCCACACACACACACATTGAAAAACCCTCCGCGATTGATCCAATACTCGACACTTGCATGTAAATGGCAATAGCGTAATTGGCCCAAGTACGGTTTAATTCTTCAAGGAATGGGGACGTGGGGATCGATAAAGTCCAGAATTCATTTATAGCGGACGGCATAACATGAGTTTATCTATGTTTGATATTAAGAATACAACTACATGTGAATATACAATTGGGATCTTGTGGAGGATTTCATGGCTATGGTACACTTTACACGCTATAACGAATATGAGCGTCCGTCACGTGTTGTCAATTTCGATCACGAATCGCATTGTAAATAAAATGCTGATTTTTGAGTGGTTGGAATCGCATCATGTGACTTGAACGTTTGCGTCATAGTGAGCAGCGTAATACACTACCTGCATCGGTTTACTATGTCAGTGCATGAATTTGCAAGTGGGAAATAAAGACTTTCGATAACGTTTTATTTACTACAACAAATGGTGCATCCTCCATCATGTTGTAATCTGTGTTTTCTTAAAAATGCAAAAATTGGTCCTCGTGTAGATCTTCTCCACAGGCCTCAATGGAAATAAAGCTGTGCTCGGGGTAATCATGTATTTTGTTGTGCATGCTAGCATAGCACATTCGAAATCAATTAGAGACCACGAATATGTCTTTCCTCGTTGCACGGTTGCATTCACTCTGCGTGGATTCCACGTGCATTGATGATGGTGTAACTCTGAGATTGCATAATTTAATCTTAGCCATTCCGAATGGCTACTGAGCGAGCGTTCAATTTCGCATGCAGTAGATGCTATTGTTGGGCAAGTCTTTGCGGTCCATCGCAATATTTCTCTTATAAATTATTGTAAGCTACTCTGTCTCTTAAAGTTCTTTACATCCTTCCTACGCAATCAGGTAGGAGGAACAATAATGTCAATGGGTGAAAATACCTGGCTGTGATAAGGCCTACTGTTATATTTTTTTCTTCATTGCTTTGAGTATATTTCATTAAGAATTTGACACGAATAGTCTACAGGTAGTGTCAATCTCGTATGTTATATAACATGACTGTATGACATTTGCCGACTTCGAAATAACGATTCTGTACTTCCGCGTGTATTAGCATTTGACATTGCATTCGAAAACGACCTGTTCATATCATCCGAAACACATGTATGATATTGTAAGAAATCTGTGAATAACGTTATTATTCGTAATAAATCGATTGATAATAATAAAGGTTTCCCCCGTGTCTCCTGTCTTGTTATACATCAGACCGTGTCGAAATCAGATCAACATAATTATGTGTCTACACTACGACTTTGATATGTTTACAGAATTTCCCTCTTTTCAATGATAAACACGATTCTAGATGAATAAGCAAATAAATAGATGCGAGAGGAAAGAGACGAGGTACAAGAAAATAGACCAAGAAACTTTAGTGCTACAGTTACTTTATTGACTTACGCTCCTGATATAAATTGATATTTCGTTCAACTTGGTACAACTTTTACTACTTTTACATTTGCTACTCTTCAAACACTTCTCTTACCAATATTTACACTTTTATTGCAGTTACGGCCACTCATACAGTCGTTGCTATATAGTAAAATTACTGTGGTCGTTGAACTTACATATTTTTGATTATTCTTATCATAATGCTTTTCGATTGTTATCTTTATCATTGTTATCATTGATATTATCATCAGCATTCTTATTTTCATAGTTTATCAACATATCATACAGGTATCATTACCATAGTCATTATGATAATTATCCTCATTATTGCTATCACCGACCATAACTATAACCATTATCGTTCTCTATCACTACAACTTGAACTAACAAATTTGCAACTTTAAAGACGAATCACAGTAGATTGTGCGTACTTACGGACGCGCAATGACAAAGCCGGATCAGTATAGCTATCACTCGATGATATTAGAGCTTGAAAATAAGATTTGAAGGATATAAATCTGTCCTACATTATATTAACCAAAATAAAACCCTCTGCTATCACGATTTAGTACTCCCAAGTAACAAAATCCTTTTTTTCTTCTTTTTTTATCACCATAACACGTGTCTTTGACGGGTGTATGAAGGGTGGAAAAATCTAGGTCGACAGAGATTTAATGTGCAGGCTTGCCTCTTTCGACACGATATAAAGTATTTTCTGATGTTCCCTCGTTATCGATTCCAAATGCAGACAACGAGAAAAATTGCACTCTACTTTTATTTTATGTGTACCGTTTCACATTAACACCTTTATGTCTTTATTGTCTTCTTCAATCTTCCCGAATACATTTCTGGCACAATTATGCCCCGGGGGTACAAAGCGTGACGGCAACAACATTTCATAAATTATATTGCTCGAACGAAAATTCAAACGCGATCCGCTGGTTCCAAATGTCAATTGCCTGCAAAAAAAAAAAAAAAAAAAAAACCGAAGGAAAAAAAAAAAGAGTAATCTGCGTAAGTCATTTCACGTCGGCTTTCAGACATACTTGTGCTCGAAACGCTTTCGATGTGATCTAATGGACCATACCCTTCAATCAATGCAGATAATATGTTTTAACTGGTGTTTTATCGCAGATATAAGTAAAAAGAAAGATGCATTTAGAATTCCATGCTTTTTCGCAAACATGAATGTGTAGAGTGCTGAAAAGATGTTGTCACAGACATTGACAAAACAATATAGTGAGGAGTGTAACAAAATTTTAACATTTAACTATTAGAGAGAGACTGAACGAGATGATAAACAACATGACCTGAAAAAGTGTTTTCAAAGGTGACACATAATTGCTCCTGCGACAACTGCTCAGGTCTTATTTTCTCCAAGGACTTAGGGTTAACGTAAGGGTTATGTGTTTGTGGATAGGTTTTATGTTTGGCTTAGAGAACATTTTTTTTTTTTTAATGGAGCAGTTGTCGCAGGAGCAAATGTCATGGAACCGTTTTCTAAGTCTACATAAAAACATTTGAAACCCTTTGTTAATAAAAGCGTAAGAGAGACCCCATGACAAGGAAAGAAAGGGGAAATAGTGTAAAAATCCCACCAATATCAAAGATACGAGGTCATGTCAGAAACTGGAATATTCGATAATGGTGAATTATTTTTTTTTTCCACGAATATACACGTCCCGTCTTTATCACATTATCAATACCCAACCTGTGGCATTATATTGTAGTGCACAGGTTTTTCAATTTGCGTTTCCTTCTTTTCTCTCCCCCACCCCACCCCCCCCCCTCTCAGAGAGCGTGATATACCAATATGTGCTTTCGTTTCTGACGCCCTCATATTCTGCTCTCCTTCTCTTGACCTTTGACACCTGAATATTTATCCATCTCTTACAATTGGCATTTTTGCTGTGCTGCTGTTCACCTTTGACTATTAGATCTGCGTGTTTACAAACACTTTTCAGTACAAACTTCTGCGGTACAGAACTGAACAGGCCTACCCTGCAGTATAAAATAAATAGAACAAAATAGATAGATAGATAGATAGATAGATAGATAGATAGATAGATAAATAAATGACTAAATAAATAAACAAATAAATGAATACATAAATAAGTAAATAAATAAACGAAATAGATAGATAGATAAATGAATAAATAAATGAATGAATAAATAAATAAATAAATAAATAAATAAATAAATAAATAAGTATATACATATATATATATATATATATATATATATATATATATACATAAACAAATGAATGAATAAATGGTACTAAATATCATGGCAAGAGTTCATGAGCTCTTGGTGTTTCCGCTCATCAAATTAGTACATGTACATTTTATTATTACATTTTGATGTGATACATCATATGCATACGTGATTCATGATTGTTACATCATCTGGACTATCTACGCGTATGTACTAGGTGCATTTCCCACTTTTGATCTAAATCTATACATCAGATAATACTGAATAGTGTACAATTTAGTTTGAGGTGATTTGAACGTAAAAGCACAAAAAGGTTTCATTAAATCCATAATTAATTTTTCAAAGTTAGGTTCCAGTTTTGGGTCATATAACCTTCCGAAAACTTGAACATTACACAGGAACCAATGATGTGAATGCTTTACTGATAATTCATGATGGATTGCCCTGGGCACTGCTAGTCTGAATTCATGGGAAAGGGTAAAATGCACGCACACGAAAAAAAAAGTAAACACATGTTTCCATGTGCGTGCATGCACTAAATTTCATTTCAGCTAACAATCGTTTTCAAATTTTGTCTCAGAAGTCTCTAAATTAGGGATGTAAATAAGCATGAAATCTATCTAAAGTTTTTCGTTTCATTAATTTCATGCCCTCTTTTCCACTGCAACATACTGGGGCAACATCATCATCATCATCACTAGTATCATCGTTAGCACCATTAATATCATCGTCGTCGTTATCATCATTATTATCATCATCATCATCACTGTCACTATCATGATCATTATCATTATTAGCAGCAGCATTATCATCATCATCCTCATTATCATTGTGTTCATTGTCACCATAGTTATCATCGTCATAATCATAACTATCATTGTCATCATCATCATTATCATTATCATCATCATCATCATCACTGTCACTACCATGATCATTATCATTATTAGCAGCAGCATTATCATCATCATCATCATTATCATTGTGTTCATTATCACCATAGTTATCATCATCATAATCATCACTATCATAGTCATCATCATCATGATCATCATCATCGCAATGGACATCAATATTCCTATCCTTTCCTATCCTTTGAATGTCTTAAATATTTTTGCATTACTTTGACTGCTTCAAAATTCATTAAAATAACATCTCAGTAAAATGACTTTACACAGTTAAAGGGACTGTACAGTACTGTTTGAGGTGAGGGTTCAGGTTTATAACATTTCTTTTTTGGTGAGATAATGAGAAACCTGTTATGAGCTATGAAAGAGCATGTGATTTCATGATAACAAATGCAAGAAGGACTCTACGTTTATTTGATGAAATTGGCCTTGAAATGGCTGAGATATCCAAAAAAAAAAGGCGATCCTAATAAAATTGACAGGCCACGACTTTTAGTAGGATCTCTTTGTTTTACCTTGTTTGTAGATATCTCAGTCATTTCAAAACCGATTTTCATCAAATAAACTTTTGATTCCCCTTAGAATTGCATGCTATTTGACATTTCATAGAGTGGTTTCTAAATATCTCGCAAAACGTTACAAGCTGAATCCTCACCCCAACCAGCACTGTACAGTCCCTTTAATGCCAAATAAAAACTAGTTGTGATGGTGGAATTCCTCATAAATAAATAATAAAGCATTCAAGGCATGGCCATTGTCCAGGACCATTGTCTAGGTGTTAACCACACACTCCCATACACACCAACTGACCCCTGTGCACAGTTGCTTTGTACAGAGGGTTGAAAATAGAACAAAATCTGAACCCTAACTTAAAGATCAATCTTGAATTTCATGAAAGTGATTTATGCTCTCATTTTTAATTTACCTCCAAAAATTTTTACACTATTCAGTTATTGCTCGTATCAATGTCAGTGTTATCTGATTTATAGTTTTTGGACTATTGAGGATAAAAAAGGGATTTTTTTTTGTAACACCTTGTATGTCAAAATATTGTACATACAGGTATGTCCCCCTTGATTTCATACGTCTATCAGATTATAATCAGAAATGCGAGATAAATTTTCTCCAAAGTGCGATTTGCCCCTTGGGGCACTGGACAGGGAATAGGGTTGTTGTTCATTTTGACATTTTTTATTTCATTTCGCTCTCTTTTCTTTTCATTTCTTTATAACTTGAGGATTTTGGTTTGGCCCGACAAGCTGAAATCTTAGGTGGTCAGCGGCGACATGCACTTGTTTTTCTTTTAACTTTGAACGATTTGTGACTATTCTTGTTGCCATCTGGACAGGGAGATCGGCTGATGATTCAATGGCCGAAAGGTAAGCATCGCGCTGTCATTTTTACCTCAAGGTTTGCCTGTACGTACCAGCGTGCTGATATTTGAGAGCGACGTCGGATCGAATTCTCAGTCTCAGGTGTCGTTAGCGGTCTGGTGAGATGCCGTTTATTGAATTCAGTGGGCGTGGGATGACATTTTCTCTTACTCCTTATTTTTATTCTATTATTATACCAACAATGACCCTCCTGCAAGGACGAACCCTCAAAGTCATGGCAAGGTGACGGTGAGTGATAGCAGCTGACTCTTTATAGTGGCAAACAAAGTAGCTGCCGTATAATAATCACATTCACGTCGGATTGTAAATCTGCTGAGTAAGTTAATCCTATTTGCGGCATGACGCCCCGTGTACAATATTGCACCAGTTTTCAGTCGTCCTTATAGTAAAACATTTTGTTTTTTGTTCACCATAACATGACAGTAATCGAATATGATAATTGATATTCAACCTTTCGTTTATCACCCCGAACTCTCCCCTGTTACCCTGATAGAGGGTGCTGACTATATTGTTTAACAGGTACTATACTTAATCGGACAATGCTATTCTTTATATTATTTTAGAGAAAAAAAAAAAGCTGCTAAAAGTGTTAATCCAGTAATAGCAAGCCAGAGGAGTATAATTGAGTCAAAAATATGATCTGAGCTTCTATTCCAGCAGAATCTTTGTCGGAGGCAAAAAGACCCATTATACTAAATTTATTTCTTTTTCTTTTTCTTAAAATAAATATGTTTATATTTCTATTCTTTATTGAATCAGTCTTGTATCAGTCAAATAAAGATGTCCACGAAATCACTTTCATCCAGCGTTACATATCATCAACCCCCTGCTGTTAATGCTTAAAAATGATTGGCCTCATGGAAAGGATATTACAAGAAACTGGGTATCTATTTATTCTTTCCCTGTATACACGGCGACGTATAGTATTGCAGGCTTCTCGCTACTCTCCAATATGGGGTCTTTAGAGTTGCCAGTCGATTTTGATATGTATTATTACAATGTCCTATCATAATTATGATGGTCGTCACCCAGTGGCGTATCTAGGGGGGGGGGGGCAAGGGGGGCACGTGCCCCGGGCGCCACTCCTTGGGGGCGCAAAAAAGGGAAAAAAAAAAGAAGAAGAAGAAAAAAAAAAGAAAAGAAGAAGAAGAAGAAGAAGAAGAAGAAGAAGAAGAAAAAAATGTCGCCCGGACCGGGGGGAGGGGGGGGGGGGGAATGGGGGGGGGGGGCAGAAAACCAAATCAAACAAGATAAAAACAAAACATGATGATGACGCGGACAAAATTACAATATTCATTGTGTTCACACAAGAATTCCATGTTTTATAAGCTGAAGTACAAAAAATTTTGGCTCGCTCGCTGCGCTCGCTCGCCAAAAATTAATCTATATCAAAATTTATATATATATATATAAAAGATAAGATACAAAACGTGATAATGACGCAGACAAAATGACAACATATATTGTGTTCACACATGCCATCGTTAGAAGGCAAAATGTTACACGGAGCAGCCGCTGCAATCTCTTTCGTTCTGAAGCGATCGCCGATTGGATCAAAGAGGGCGCCAACAGTTTCGAACATGGGGGGGGGGGGGGCGCAAAAAAAAACACCAAATCAAACAAGATAAGAACAAAACATAATGATGACTCGGAAATATATAAATTTCGGCTCACTCGCGCGTACTAATTTAGAGTATTTTTTCAAGTTCTAAGTTTGTAACTATAAATCGTTATCTATAAGGCCGTCACTATAATATCTTGATTAGAATTGTAAGATTTAATAAGCAAAAAATGACAAGAATTCCATGTTTTGTAAGCTGATATATAAAAAAAAATTCGGCTCGCTCGCTACGCTCGCTCGCCAAAATTTATCATAAAAAGAAGAAGATAAGAACAAAACGTGATGATGACGCGGAAATATACAAATTTCGGTTCACTCGCGCGTACTACTTTAGAATATTTTTTCAAGTCCTCATTTTGTTGGTATAAATCTTTATCTATAAGGCCGTCACTATATCTTGACTAGAATTGTAAGACTTAATAAGCAAAAAATGACAAGAATTCCATGTTTTGTAAGCTGAAATACAAAAAATTTCGGCTCAAATTTATCAAAATCTATTACATTTAAATCACCCTCAAAAGACCCCTTTTAAGTGCTTGAAAAGGCATATCATGTGGACTTTTTTAAAGTCCCTACCGGGATGGGGTTGGGGTTGAACACTTTTTCAGAAATTAGGGGCGCAATTTTCGCGCTTGCCCCGGGCGCCGTTTTCCCTAGATACGCCACTGTCGTCACCAATATCCTTTGAAGAACTGTCATCATAATTTTGTTACATTGTTACAAATGCTTTCTTTGAGTAATAGGAGAAACTCTCGCTTAAATAAAAAAGATTCAAATCCTGCGGTACTTCTATTTCTGCACTTATCCAAAAATTTGTACTGTGGTACTGTTAATTTTTCTTCTTCTTTTTTTCTTTTATGAAGGGAAAATGTCTCTTACAAGTTATGTAAAAGTGAACTTCTCTATATCGACTTTGTTCATAGGATTACACTTGGACGACATCTTGTACTGTGTGTATTAGAAAAGTATTCTGTAGTTTTGGTGCGTGAGATATATATATATATATATATATATATATATATATATATATATATATATATTGTAACGAAATTTGGTGGAACCGATTCGATTTAACTGTTCGATTAGTATTTGTAATGATCGATAGTACCTATAACATAGAAAGGGGCACAATATCGAAATGTTAGACAAGCATTTTAATGTGGTAGTGCATTATTATGAGTTTTAACATTTATTATTGAATATGTGGTTACTTGTTTGTCATGGGCAAGTTTGGGTTATTTAATACCAACTCCGGTTTAGACCGATGATACATGCCGAATTATAGTAACCATGTACAAGAGATACTGTTAAAGCGTATAATCAGTGTACAAATTTTGTAACCACGCCAACATTGTAAATAATTTGAACGACTATTGCGGGTATTCTACGCGTAGCTCACGGCCGTGCGGGATTGCCTCCTCGTTCCGCGATAGGAGGAGGGGCATATAAAGTGGCCGTTGTGTGACATAGTCCGCAACAAGTAGTAGCCCGTGTATGATACATTTACAATGTGTTGTTAATGTTCACTTCTGTATGTAATAAACTGTACATGTGTTCCTGAATTGCTGCCTTCACTGTGTCTTCTTGAGAGTTCTACCACAATACAATAGCTTGCAGAGTGGTCGAACATGTTCTTGAGCTGGAGCACCATTCCTGAGAAGACCAACTATAGCAAGTCATTGAATTTCGGGTAAAGTGGTAATGTGACTTGTCGCATAGTGTGCCCAATCCAAGTTCCAGCCGTCGCCGTCGGAAATAGTGGTAATGTGACTTGTCGCATATGTGTGCCCAGTCGTCGCGCTGAGGAAGTTGGTAACGGTGCGATACAGCATTTTACCCCATGCCATCAATGATACCTGTGCCACCATATGGTTGTGAAAGGTGTTCCACGTTAGCGTGACTGAGTTGGTAGCAAAAGTTGGTAGTAAAAGTTGGTAACAAAATAAGTGTACCAATTCAACATCCTCTACAAGTGACGCTTGGGAGTGACATACTTTAAGTGATGCTGAACTTGGTATGTGTGCCGCTTGTGTTGGTGAGCTGCTTCTGACACTTCATAATACATGGTAGCGTACAGACTAGTAGTTCTAATAATTTAAAGGGATCGTTGTAAACTGCAACAAAACGAACCCCGCCTACTCGGCCATCCTGACACGGCTCGCGGAGACATTTGTACAAACAGTCAAATACACTCTCTTAATTCACGACGAGAAGGCGAGTTCGTCACAATATATATATATATATATATATATATATATATATATATATATATATATATACATAATATACATAATATTGATATCTTTGTTACTATATTCCCATATCTCCATTCTATTCTCCTGGTTTGTACGTTACTTTGTCATACAATCTCACAGGTTGCATGTCAATATACTCTCGTCTCTTTCTTTCTTGCTCTGCTGTTTTTGTTCATAGCACTTCACTCCTTTTCCATTACACATCTCAAGGGATACGGAGACCTGGAATTTTTCTTCTATCGCTCCTCGCCTATGGAACTCCTTCTCATCTTTTCTCCGTGAAATTGCCAAACTAATGAGCACCTCAAATCCTCACTCAAGACTCACATATTTCACCAGACATTCAATTGCTAAATCTCTTGGAGGAGTCTGCGCCTTTGAATGTTTACACAACAGATATATGGTGCCATGCAAATGCTGTGGATCCTCATCACCATCACCTGTTTAATCTGTTTATTCTTTTGTGAAGGCCTAACTATGCTCTATAAACGTCAACTTGGGAGGATCCAGGAATTCCTTAAAGGGATGGGGGAGCCCAAAGTGGTCTATATTTCTCATTGTTTCTGGTGCCAGTGCCAGGTTTAATCAACTGACAGGCAAAAAAAAAAAAAAAAAAAAAAAAAAAAAAAAAAAAAAAAAAAAAAACCTTAACATGAAATTTCTCTCGTGCCACTTCCGGGGTTAATCGGCTGACAAGCGAAAAAAATAGAGCACTTTGTTTTATATTTATATTGGTCATCATGGTCATATTTTCTTTTTATTTCTTTTGTTAGAAAAAACAAACAAAAATAAAGGGACGTGCATCCAGTGCGGCCCCGCCCTCACCCCCATCTGACTCTGGTCAATGCCTCCCCCATTGGTCTCTCTCTTTACGCGTGATGCTTGTCGATGCAAACACTATATCCGCGACGATTGTGTTGCTATGACTCTGTCTCGTGGAAATATAGACCGCTGGATCCCCTCTGAGTGCTGACTGATTAAACAGTATACGAATAGAATGCTCACTTCTGACAAGTCAATAAAGATCATCAATTCAATTCAATTCAATTCAATTCATCGACTGTATATAAGTGATCGGCTGTAACAAGCATAAATTCATTCAAACTTTCCACTTCCGAGTCTTGCGTAAACAGTCAACAGTCACAGATAACGGCCACCCGCTGAAACTTAGCGAGCATGATCCGTTACAGTGTGATCATGGGCTTTTGTCACGCCAAAAAGCGCCGTATTATAAGCACGCCTTCTCATTAAAACTGACTCTGATAAAGTTTGCCGGAGTGCAACGAGATGGTCCGGTAACCTCTGATATTCAAAAGGTGTCAAACCAATCCATGTTTAAAAAGAAAGAGAGGGGGGGGGGGGGGGGGGGGTGGAAGCGCCAGGCCTCGCGTTGCTACCAGACTGCAATGCCCGATAAATTATCTACACAAGATATCAAACTACTAGGCGGGAGATTTCAGATTAGATGACCACGGGCGGGCGCAGTGTCAATTTCGACGAATTAATAGCCCGAAATAAGCCAATCAAGTGCGATCAGCACTCTCTTCCTCTCCCAGCGGGCGTTTCAAATGGCAGGCTTTTTGCCGCATTATATCCGCACGTCTAATCTGTCACAAATCAAGCCGCTTTCGGCGGATGTTGCCCCTAGCGGTCACGTGTCCGCTGACATCGCAGCAACGACTCTTCTCCCGCCAAAATAAGACATATCCACCATCCGGTGGGAAGAGATTTGAAAAAAGAAAATCAACGGATTCAAAGGAAATGTGATCCGGTGGGAACGAGACATCCACACTCTAACTGAGACTTTAGGCAATCAGTTTGAACTCACGGGGCACACATCGCCCTGTCCCAACGGGTCAACATGAAACGGATGAAATAAGATTGATAACAATGTGATTCAATTATTCTGTCGTCTGTTGATAAACAGGAATGATGAACCCACCCTCCTGATTCAATACTCCCGTTGATGCTATAAGGTTTGCCGTTAAGGTTATTATTCAGTTTCCTAGAACAGTCTTGAGATATTACTTAAACAGACATACACACTTTCATGTGTGTGTGTGCGTGTGTTTTTCTGTATCCATTTTATCTGGATCTATCTTATATATATATATATATATATATATATATATATAATATATATAAGCCAAAACCGATTTTCTCAAATAACTGTGTTAATCCGCCTGCCCGCTTCGCTTCTGTGTCGAGAGCCCTATATACAGATGTAGGAGAGGGAAAAAAATGATTTCTCGGGTTTATCATAATTTGGACTGTGATAACATTATCTAGAACAATCCAAGCTAATGCAACACTCAGATAATTTTTTTTTTACTCAACCTCCCGTTCGCTCTCCCTCCCCATCTCCCATTCTCTCTTTCTCTATCTATCTATCTATCTATCTGTTTATCTATCTATCTATCTATCTATCTATCTATCTACCTACCTATCTTTTATTCTCTTTTGCTTTCTGTCTTGTAGCAGTGACTATAAGGACCGGCGATAAGAGTTGAATTTTTCGATCACCAAGTGTAATGAAATTAAGACAGAGCTCAGACCACTTTTGCGTCACACTGGAATCTTTGTTGATCAACTAACGAAAGACAAAGTACAAAATGAAAAGACACGAAGTTATATTTGCCACACCAGAAAGACAGATTAACCTTAAGAAGGCCGGGGGGGGGGGGGTTGAATCAACCCCACCCCCCTCGACATTTTTCGCGACTACTCCGCCGCGCAAAATTTTTTGACCGCGCCGTTCGCTGACTTTTTACTTTCAAGTCTTGCGCATCTTTTGACACCATTTTCGCGAAAATCGCGCATACCGTTAGGACGCTGCATGACATTTTATACATGCCTGTCAGGCCAAAAATGGCTCAAAAACGTGATTTTGTGTATAAAGTCTATGCAAATGGAGTTTTCTCTTCTTATTCATAAAGATATGATTATTTTCACTTTTATAGGCTGAAACTAATTAATTTTAGCATAACTATGCTTGAAATAGGTTCTGTCATAAATTTTGCAGAAAAAAAATGATAAAACAAAAGGTCGAAAAAACAAAGAAATACATAAGAAATTCATAAAACAATAAAATACAAAAGAAATTTATCATGATACCAAATTTTTTTCAAGAACATTGTTATGAATGCTACAAAGAATGTTTTCACCAAAAATGAAAATTCTAGGAGCTTTAACTTCTGATTTAGAGCGAAATGTATGATTTTATGCATATATTAGCATAATTAATTATCATGACGACAATTTCCATTTCTCTTTGTATAACGTGGTAGAATACGCCACAGGCAATGCACGTGCCAAATTTCATGGCGATTGTGCGATCGATGGCCGAGATCTCGGGGGGGGGGGGGGGGGTTGAATCAACCCCTCCCCGGCCACAGAACACCCAAAAAAGCCCGGTCTGGTTAGGGTTAAGGAGGCTAAAACAGTCTGAATACAATGCAATGTAATATCCTTGTGTGTGTGTATGTTTCTTTTCAAATCTTGCTTTAATCTGTTGTTCCTCTTCGGGTGCCCGTGCATTGGCCGTTAACACAATACATTAAATGCACCTCTACACTGGGGAAAAGGGGCTGAAATGCCACAGGCTTCGGTATGTGCTATTAAACAATCTTGGAAATTGGATATTGTGAGTATTCAGTTAACATGGTTAAAGTACCGTAATTTATCAACAGGAATGTGCTACAGATAACAAGTTGCTGTGGTCAATATGTATTACTCTACAGAAAATTGATTTTAGAGCGCGGCAAGTCCTCCCTTGTTAATCGACATATTGTCTGAAAATGGGATCTCTGGTACAAGAAAGACACGTGCTACAATCCTTTTAGTTCGAACAAAATAAATGATAACGGGGTTAATAGGCCCCAGTTTTTCAACAAGATGGTTACGTTGATCGCATTTGAGGCGTCGTTCAGTCAGACTAGGCGAAGCGAGCCACTTCTAAAAGTTGTTACTCAGTACTCTGAACTAATAACAGCCTGATTGCCGGTTAAGACCTAGCTTTGAACATCAATAATTCATTTCTTTTTTTTTTTGACACCATAAACCACCCCCCTCCTCCATTCCCTTTAACTACAGTACCTTTCTAATAGGAGTCATTCTATACGGGGAGTACGATTCGAAGAGGGTGACTTACGGTGATGTTGATTGAGGATCGACCACCAGACCGTCGAGAGATTTGTAAACGAAGATTTTTGGTGCCCCAAAGACAGTCAAACTGTTAGTTTGATGCATGGCTCAGTCTTTTCGATAAAAAAAAAGTTATTCATAAAAAAACAATGTCTAACGGATTCATTGAAGAGTGGTGCACACACACACACACACACACACACACACACACACACAAATGATAGGAGGCACTTGGGTATAAGAATTAGAGTGTCGAGAAAAGTTGACATTTTTTACTCGGTCAACCTGGCCGAGTTTGGAAGGGGGAGGGTGGGCGGAACGGTTGACGGACGCATCATTCCAAGGAATTGATGGGAATTACATTAGCCAGTGATCTCCAGAGACAAGATATCATAGAGTATCTCGCTAGAATGAGGAGTCATTGTTAGATCATTTTTGCCCTCACACGCCAAAAAAAAAAGAAGTAAAAAAAGAGATGAGCAACTTCAAATTGAAATCTATGCAAAGAAGGACTTGTCATACTATCTTAAAAATCTATCCTTTCATGCCCCAAGCATGGATATTATACTGCGCACGCAAATCCATTAGCTCATATGGCCGACTTAAAGAGGGAAAAGGTAGCGGTAATGGTACTTACTTTTATCACGGAGCAGAGAAACGGGCGCGTATAGAGTGTAGTAGAAGAGTGATGTGTCGGGAATTTCGCAGCATAAAGGTAAAGCCCTTAACAAAGCAAGTGTTTTCCTTCAGTTTCCTCTTCCTCTCGCCAAAAGATAATAAGCATCATGGAAAGTGAATTCAATGAAAAAAATCATACGACTGTCCCAGGATTTACCTTCTACGTGTATAGTATCAATAATTGATGACAACAATGATGATGATGATGGTGACGATGGTGATGACGGTGACGATGATGATGGTGATGATGATGATGATGGTGGCGATGATGATGACTGTGATAATGATGATGCTAACGATAATAACTACTACTGTTATCGATATCATTGTTGGCATCATTGTTATCATCGTCATTAATGTAACAACGATTATGATGATAGAAAGAGTAATAATAAATAATCTTTGTATATTATGCCTCTCAGGCTTGGTATATTTGTATAATCATCCTAACTATAGCATCTTCTAATGTTCTGATGTAATAAACGAAAACATGCATATACACACACAATACGGGTATGCAACCTAATATACACATAGCTTTAAAAAAGATCAATCAACATATATATATATATATATATATATATATATATATATATATATATGTTAGGTAATAAATAAATTAGCAAATATTATTTTGAATGAATAGATGAAAGAATAGGTAATTGATTGAAAACTTAAAAAAGAGGCACAGAAATTATTGCTTTCGACGTCTGTTATAATTCTTCACACATCTTGTCCATAAATAAGTCGGTATACTGAAAAAAATATATGTGCACATTTTTTAAAAGTTGTATAGCATTTCTTTTATTTACTTTCGTTCAATGATCAGTAGGACAAGAGGAGATCTCTTTGCCGATGAACATCTAGATTCTAAAGTTGTTATATTTGCGTTTATATCTGTACGCACTGTAATCATGTTTTGATTTCAAATGTACCTGTACTGTCACTCTTCAGTTCTGTCAACTGACAGCAACTGTTAACAGATTTAATTTGTTTTGGGAACAAATTCTCATTCGGCAGTGACCTATACAAAAAAAAAAAACCTGCTAGTTATCAGTTTCTATATACATCTTTTCCATGATACCTTATGTTCTCTCATCATTTTCTCCTTTTTTTTTGCATTTATTCGGTTATCATTGATTTTTCTGAGACAGACACATCGACATTTACTAGTATCATTTTTGCCAACTTAAATGTCAACTTAACATGTTATTCACTCATGTCAATTACTGATAAAAAGAATAAATTCCTAGTACTTTTAGTTTGGTTCGTTTTGGATGTAAGCATGGTCAGTGCAAAATTAATCTGGCTTTGAAGCAGTTAACGGTTTGTATTCACTTCTCATAGAGACATATAGAGACTCAACATGTACCTAAGGCTAAAATATTAGTACATCTGTAATATGCAATCAACACGACGCGCACGCACATATAAATACACACAAACACACACGTACACACACACGTACACACACACGATGACGGGCAAAATAAATTTGCAATGACAATGACAATGAATTTCATTCTTGAACGGCCGGGGGGAGGGGGGTGGGGGGAGCACGGAAGAATAACAAACGAGTTAATGCTCTGCTATATCACGTGGCAATATATACAGACCTACCATACAACTACATAAAGACAGAAAATAACACTGCAACATAATATAATGTATAAATATATACACTAAATGATACATAAATACGCCACGATGATGAAACGCATAATGCATATGCCCAGCATGCATAAGCATGCATGTACGTACAATTGGATGTATTATGACATCAAACCGAAGAGACGCATATCAAAAGCGGCATCACAAACTCCCTCTGTCGTGCACTTTTTATTTTATTTTCATTTTCCCAGTGGTTTTATATAACACCACCATGGAGTCCCACGATGACTTAATTCCTTTGCCGAACGAGTTCCTTTTATCCTCCGCACCATCGCAAGTGGTCTCCGCCATCGTTTATTTTATTCTTCCCGCGATTAAATTTCCTGCTTTTAGCGAAACGGGAGAAGAAATCTGACATGGTGGGGGTTTATCGGTCTTAAATCGACACGTAGGGACTGTTCGTTGTTTTTGTGATGTCGAAACAAAAATCCATGAAGCCAAAATCGCGAAGCGATGTACTTGCTGTAGTGAGGGATTCTCCCGACGGATTCATTTGTATAAGGAGATCTTTAAATTCGAGGAAAATTGGCATACTTCGATTTTTTTTTCGTCGTTTTTCTGTTTCATTTCGTTGTTCTGTTTCACGTTACCAAAGATTGTTCCACTGTACTGTGCATGGGGGATGTGTGATTGTTTAAGCTGTAAGGACTCTGCGATAGTAAACCAAGAGTGTAGAGAACCGGAAAAAAAAAAGAAGATTATGAAAAATGCGATGGCATTGCAAAACTGGGTTAAGTCCCACAGCAACTGATACACATCTCGGCGCTTTGCAGCGCACCAATCGCAGACGGTAAAGTCATCTGGGAATCACGTGATGATCGCTGGAGATATCCAGTTAACTTTTGATTCCGGAATGCATTTTGCACTCCCCCAGTAATGTTTCGGAGTTCCCCTCCTCCTCTATTTTGCCCCCCCCCCCCCCACTCCCTTTCCCTCTTTTTGTCAACGTGGAACATTGCCCTGCTTTATGAAATCGAATCTCTTGCTGTGAATAAGAGCTGAAGCGCTCAATTTGGTT